>NC_056732.1:1689595352-1689637852 GCF_019279795.1 Protopterus annectens | reverse complement strand
TTCCTTTGACACTCATAGTTAGTGAAAATGCAACTGCCAACCCAGATGTGCTGAGATTCATAGTCAAATAGCATATAGTGAAGCGCTAATTAATAGGTATTTGAAGGGTATAGGAATTAAAAAGACCAATGGTTAATGCATTTGCTAATAGCTTGGGACAGCCCATTGGACAGGTCCATATTAGTTCACCGAAATGTGATTTCAGCAAACACCTAAACATCGACCGCACTTCAGTGAAAATTGCTTCAGCGATTCACTGAATTTACCAAGGGCAAAGCAGTAGCTGGTCTACTACTCAACTTTGTCCTTTTCTCCACTGCAGTGTGAGCTCAGAGTTGGTATATATAGTTATGGGGGGTGTGGGGGCAAAGTCCTCCCACTTGGGTGGGTTTGATGTACTTAAATGTCGGTCCATTGTGCTGCAGGGTAAATTCAGTGAATCATTGAAACTATTTTACAGGATCAGCACAGGAATACTGTCTGGTGAAGTAACTAGGTAAGAGTCACACAGAAGACAAATGAAGGCTAAGGGAATCAAATCCTGTACAACAAGAAGCAGCTCTTTAACAGCTTAGAACCTTACTTAGCTGCAGTAAGTGCTAAATAAACTGCTGTAGCCCAAATACTGTGCATTTCACATGTGAGTACCTGTAAAAAATAAGCTAAATTAAAAATGAATTCATAGTTAAAATGTTATCTTTAAACTCATAGACTTCCTGCTGCCCAATTTATCCACAGCTAAATAATAAACATCCTAACAGAATTAAACAAAACAAAGAAGCTAAGGTTTGTATCCAAAGACCATGGGTTGTATTATGATGGTCCTGTTTACTGCAATCAATTTCCTTCCTTACATCATAACTACTCTAGTTCACAGATAGTTGCTAGGCATTCAGCCAAGAGGACCACTGAGGAGCGTAGCCCAAATTTCCAGTTGTCCTAAAACATTGGCTGGTTAAGCGACATGGTCAAGGTCATACAGTAGGCAAATGAGAGTGGAAAGAATCAAACTCTGTACCACACGAACTACAGGTCACAGCTTTAACCTTCTGCCAGACCGAAGTAAGAAAGGAGGGAAATATTAATATTGTACACCCTTAGCACAGCAAATAGCAGCAGTAACCCAATACACTAATCTAGAAGTTACAAATGGAATAGTGAGCTGCAGGAACCAAGTATTTATACAGACACACAACAGATATGACCATTAATTACAGCTTGCTCAAAGTCAGACAGTAGGCAAGTGGAGGTGAAAGTGTTTAAACCTTGTACTTTAAACCACAGGAAGTGGTGCAATTAATATCACACAGAACTCTAATGGCTGGCATTATTGACTGACTGTAAACCTCAGTGATATATAAGAAAATGAAGAAGTGCTTGAATGTCTGGAAGCTAGTACAGAGAGCTAAAGCTCTACCCTCTGAGTAAGCTGCTTCCAGTAGTCAAGGAGGCTGAGTTTGATTCTTTCTACTTCTATTCGCCAGCTGCATGACTCTGAGCAAGTCACTTAAGCAGACAGCGCTCTTGATGATATAACATATCTGTATTAACATATAGATGTCTACTGACTGATTAGATGTAAACTGAATGGACATTAGAAAACGCACACACACACACACACACACACACACACACACACACACACACACACACACACACTCACACACACACACACACACACACACACACACACACACACACACACACACACACACACACACACACACACACACACACACACACACACAAGCACATCTTGGCCTTACAAAGATGGCCTTTGCCATTCTCCAGATAAATCAGAATTCCAGAGCTGTTCCATTACAGCCGTCTGACTGCAATCGCTGCACCATTCCATTCAGTGTAGCGCTTCCTGTGCTGTAAAAAGTTTCCACACTCAGTTCAGTAAAAACGGCATTCTCTGACCATGCTTCCTTCAGAGGGATACTTCCTACATTTGTGCTACTTCTGCCCATCCAAGCAAAGACTTTAGTTGCAGGATTGGAAAATCATTTTTTACCTCTTCATGAGCTCCCCTGAAGATGTGGCCCCTGGGCATCCACCCTTTCACCCCTATTATAATCCACCACTGGCCCATATTATTCAATATCTTCATAAATAAACTCCGCCCAGCCTCTGGAATTCATCTGGAATTCAATATAGAGATGATGACACACTCATCTACTCTGCTCAAACACATAAAAATCCTAAAGATCTCACTCGGGACTCCTTTTCAAATTTTAAAACATAGCTAGAAAAAAACCTCTTTCTCAATCCAAATGAAATAAAATTAATGTTACTCATATCTAAACATTTCTATGTTGAAAAACAATCATTCCAAATCCTTGCCAAAAATAACAGTAAGATAGAAATATTTCATGAAACAAAAGTACTAGGAACTACAATTGAAGAACATGTAATGTATGTTCAACACATACTCCAAACTACCCTAAAAAACACTGGAAACTCGGCTTCTTATACAGAAATAAACACTACCTCACTGATAGCTCTATTAAAACCATTGCAACAAAGTATTTACTCCCAACTCTACTATATGCTTCGCCAGTTTTATTCAAACCTCATAGCATCCCCCAAAAAATGTAATTTGATACCAGCTATAATAAAATAGGTACATTTGCAGTCAATGTGCATTCCAAAAGTTCCCCGCTGCATATCCTTAAAGCAATTAGACTGACTTGAGCTCTAACAAAAATATTAAACTGCTCACAGCTGCTCACAGCCCATAACCTAAGACATAAACCAGGTAAATGTCCAGCACTAATAAACACCCTAAAGCACTATTCCACAGTCAGAAAACTATGTTCTTAAAATAAATCTCTGTTACAAACCAGCAATTCAAACAATACTGTTAGTGACTCACTCTACTCCTGCCAAATCTCTAAACTCTCCTCCACTTCAACTGAAACAGAAAAGTCTACGACTTTTAGAACGCAACTAAAACAATACATACAAAACCCCTGGCTATGCTCCTGCTCTACACCTGACTAACTCTTTAAACACTGTTCCACCTTATCTGTCCTTGCACTGCTGCTAGTCTCACTCTGAAACAGAATGCTGTTCCCAGCTATATTTTCATCCCCCAAACTCTTCTCTTATCATCATAGCACACCTAACATTATATACAGGGAATATGTCTTGTCATCATTGCCCGCCTAACATTATATGCAGGGAATATTTCTTGTCATCATTGCCTGCCTAACAGGGTCTCCTGACCTTCTGTAGTACGAGTGATTGGGTAATAGCAGGGATTGAGTAGTAATTTGATCTTCTAACTCTCATCAAACAGATGCCCTACGCAGACCGACTCAAAAAACTCCAGCTTTACTCCGTCGCATATCGCCTACTCCGAGGAGATCTCTGCCTAACATACAAAGCTATGTCAAACCCAGAGCTGTTGGACATGCTCCACTTAAAGAAGTCCCAATCCCTCTGAGCTACACGCTCTAGGGACCTAAACCCTGTCACCACAATAAACAGGACATGCTGGAGGGATAGATTCCTGCCTCACAGACTTCCCATACTCTGGAACAAACTACCTATCTATATCAAACAAAGCTCCTCATTAGCACTCTTCAAGAAAAAGCTTGATGATTGGACGGGTAATAAGAAATTCACCCTGCGGATCACTTCTGTAGTTCTGCTTGATAGGGGCACAGGAAAATAATTTTCTTGGGTGGCGAAACCCAGGGTACCTTTTTGGCTAGGCTTGTATAGGCCCTAGGGCCAATAGCCTAGTACCTACCTATGAACCTATGAACATTATATACAGGGAATACCTCTTGTCATAATTGCCTGCCTAACATTATATACAGGGAATACCTCTTGTCATTATTGCCTGCTAACATTATATACAGGGAATACCTCTTGTCATCACTGCCTGCCCAACATTATATACAGGGAATACCTCTTGTCATTATTGCTTGCTAACATTATATACAGGGAATAACTCTTGTCATCGTTGCCTGCCTAACATTATATACAGGGAATACCACTTGTCATTATTGCCTGCTAACATTATATACAGGGAATACCTCTTGTCATTATTGCCCGCTAACATTATATACAGGGAATACCTCTTGTCATCATTGCCTGCCTAACATTATATACAGGGAATACCTCTTGTCATCACTGCCTGCTAACATTATATACAGGGAATACCTCTTGTCATTATTGCCTGCTAACATTATATACAGGGAATACCTCTTGTCATTATTGCCTGCTAGCATTACATACAGGGAATACCTTTTGTCATTATTGCCTGCTAACATTGTATACAGGGAATACCTCTTGTCATTATTGCCTGCTAACATTATATACAGGGAATACCTCTTGTCATCATTGCCCGCCTAAGATTATTCACTTGAAATATACCTTATGTCTCCTGGATGACCTCCTTTTCTTTCTCTTTTCACTCCACTTGCTATTTCAGTCTTACACACCCCAGAGTAGCTGTTATATGACTCAGTACAAATGTTTACAGTTTATATATTCTAATGTACCGTTAGGACAATGTCTACTGCAGCTTCTATGCAGCGACATTTCAGTACTATACACTTTATGTATAACTCATGCCTCTGTACGCCTAATGTGACCCCCCACTTTATGAACTAAAATTGTTTAGTATGTACTCTCATTGTAGGTATAAATCATGCCTCTGTACTTAAAATGTAATTCTCTATTTCATGTTATTAAAATTTTTGATGTGTATTTGCATTACTGGAAAACTTGTATTATTTTTGTGTGGAGCTTTTCTCCCTGGGCCTCTGCTGATAAATGGCTTATTGCCCAGTTGGACTATCCCACTTAGCAAATGGAAAATAAAAAAAATTAAAATTCCATTATTTTATATATGTTTTATATATATATATATATATATATATATATATATATATATATATATATATATATATATATATATATGGATCTACTTTCATTAGATGAAAGTACAATCCACTGAAATTTACTTACCCGAGCTGAATCCACCAAAGCTCCACTTCAATGAATGAATGAACTGCCAAATTCCTTTCACAGGGAAAGGAACCACTTGACCACTATGGAAACCAAACAAAACGGAGGAAAAGAAACCCCCCCTACTTAAATATCCCAACTCCAAGATCACACTACATGGACGAGAGAGCACAATTCATCATGGTGGTCAAGTGGTTCCTTTCCCTGTGAAAGGAATTTGGCAGTCCTTTTGTTCATTGAAGTAGAGGATCCAAATCGGTTAATTCCGTGGATCGTACTTTTGTCTAATGAAAGTAGATCCATATATATATATATATATATATATATATATATATATATATATATATATAATATGTGTGTGTGTGTGTGTGTGTGTGTGTGTGTGTGTGTGTGTGTGTGTGTGTGTGTGTGTGGCACATGCCAGAAGGACAGTATCGAAATTTATTTATTCCAAATAACAAAGGTTTGGTTTCTGAGAAGTTAATTCTCATCACTGGTGCTATCAAATACCCCATCACTTCCTAAGAAGAAGGTACAACTGTCTGTAAAGGAAAGAACAGCTGTAATGGGTGCTTACCAGAACAACAGATCATGGAATTATCTCAATATCTGCCCCTGTATTTCTTACAGAAGTATTGCAACTGACAGAGTAGCTTCATGTGGCCAGAACCAAAGCAGTGAGACCATTCAAAGAATGTGCCTCCATCCTGAACCAAAACAGCCTACTAATTATTTGTGCTATGAGACCATTCAAAGAATGTGCCTCCATCCTGACCCCAAACAGCCTACTAATTCTTTGTGCTATCTGCAGAGTCACTTTCCAGAAGCTGGTAGTGTGTCTTTAATGCTTTGTTCTTTTCTGTTGTGACTACTCTCTTAACCTCATTGTTAGCCAGTCAGCATTCCTTTTTTGCCGGATCTGTTTTCTTATATGCCACTTCTTCCTGCACTCCTTCTTTCTTTTAATAGCTTCCTGCCTTAGCTGACCTGGTCACGTATCTGTTCTAAAGTTCTCAAATATGATGTTTAGAGACACTGCCATTCTTCTTCATCTCCACCTAATTTCTCTTCTTCTTCTTCCTGAGGTGCTAGAGCCCTGAATCTTTCCTTGAGCTCTTGTACTTTCACTCCACTTAACTTCCAGGTCTTATGCCTAGTCGCTCTTGATCAGAAAGACTTTTTTGACCAAAGCTTACACCTAAATGCAAAATTCTCAAATACTTCTCATAGCAAAAGGCAATAAAATTTCCTATCCATTTCAAAAAACATTTACTTATTTACTGGTCTAGGGCACTTTCTTTAATAACAGTCACAGATAATTGGCAAGACTGTCTGATATCATTACCCCTGAAAGTGTAATACTCCAGATGACTATGGAGAACTAAAGTAAAAGACAATCTTTTACCTTCATTTCTTCCTTTCAAGAAGAAAAATTGGAAAGTGACTTCTTGAGTGAAAGCAAGCAGAAGGAACAAACTTTGGTATAAAAAGAATGTTATGAAGAAAAAGAAAGAAAGGATGGAAAGAAAGAAAAATAAAGTTCTGAAAAAATCAAATCGTGCAATCTGGCCATGAAGAGTTGCAGTTTGGAGAGAATACTTGTTGGTTCTACTATGGATCACTTGAACTGCAAAACCACAGGCATGAAAAATATTGAAAAATAATGTCTGACACACAGAAAGGCAAAAAGGTAACTTCAAACATAATATATATATATATATATATATAGAGAGAGAGAGAGAGAGAGAGAGAGAGAGAGAGAGATGATATATATATATATTTATATATATATATTTATATATATATATATATATATATATTTATATATATATATATATATATATATTTATATATATATATTTATATATATATATATATATATATATATATATATATATATATATATATGCCACATTGAAGAATGGAGAAATCTCCAAAAGGAAATGAAAGGAATCATTCCTGGTGTACACTTAGAAATGTGGTTCAACTTGCATTTATAGTAAATTGATAAACCAATTCTGATAGACCTTGGGCCTCATATTACTAAAGACCTAATAACACTGTGAAGTTATATTATTGAAATGCAAGTGGTTTAGAAAATACATATAATTAGTTACTTAATGTCTCACAATAACAGAAACTAAATATAATAGTGATAACTGAAGCATGGGATACAGCTAATGTATTCTTCCCTGAATGTGAAAAGATTGACTGTCTTAGGACATATAGCAGTTGAGGTGAAATTATAATTATTTAAAAGATGGTTTAGTTTACATACTAAAACATAACACTGACTTTGAGATCATTTCTATTGATGTACATTCCTTTTCTAGATCAAATATCTTAAGATTTAGTTGTCCTTATAGAAAACTTTCCATGGACTGTAGCACTCACAAAGAATTTATTTAATTTTTAGAATTACATTTCAAGCATAGCTTTGTTGTTTTACTTGGTGATTTGAATAATCCAAATATAATTTTGGTTAGATTATTTATCAAACAGGAAATTCAAAATTGATGTTCTTTATAATTTATTTCAAATTGATATGACTCAATTAATTTGTACTCCTACTAGAGAAAGCCACATGCCAAATCTCTTTGTGATAAACCAACAACCATCAGAAGCTGAAGAAATTATTGTTGGTCTACCATTATATAATTCTGACCATTGTTCAATTACAACTAGCATTTTGTTTAGTCCTATTTTATGATCAGGAGTAATTATGAAATATCAGTGTCATATGATTGACATTATGGGTATAAATAACTCTATAAAGGTAATTGCCTGGTCACTGTTATCAAGTACTGAGGAAGAGGGAGGATATTCTATCCGAGAATCTGTTCTGAGTAATGATATGGATTAAGTAACCTGCAATAAGGAATATAAAACTCGCAAATGTCCTTACGGTGGGACACTGAGCTGCATCAAATATATAAAGGAGACACTCTTTCACAAATTAAGGAAAACCCCTATTCCATATATTAAATCTAGATTAAATTTTATTACCAAAAAAATTAAGCGTTTATTAAATAATAAAGAGCTTGAATATGAAACTCATTTATCATCTTCAATAAAAAATGGTTTTATAAATATATTGATTCTATTTCATCACTTTTTGTAGTTGGGGTGCTGACAGAATTGCTGCTGAGTTCATATTTTCTTTCCTAACTTATCACAACCTTGGTGTAGAATGGTTAATTTAGACTTGGTTTCGAGAACTAATAAGAATTGTCCTACAATAAGCATTGCATTGATGTCTAAAATATCAAAATGTTGGAAAAAACCTTCTATGGGTCCAGATTTTATTTCAGAGATGAAGATTCATGCCTTGAGAAGTAATTTTTGGCAGTGTTGTATAAAATCTTTAATACTTTGATATGTAATAATGTAGTATTTTCCATTTGGAAAAAAATATTTCACTTATTCATAATAAGGGAGACAAAAGGGACTTGCAAAATTACAGACTAATAGTTTTAAATCTATTATATGTAAGTTTTATGAACGAGTTCTACAAAATCTGCTTTCTGACTCAGTGAATCATAACAGATGTACTAACTTCTATCAGCACTGTTTTTTTGTCCTGGTAGATCAACATTCACAGTTTTAGTGGAGTTCTAAGATCAAGTAATTTCACTCTTGACTATTCGTTAACAGTCAGTGTTATCTACGCGGACTTGGTTACGGCTTTTGATATGATCACACATAGTTCAATGACTGATATATTAAATAATTATTATTATAATAATCCCTTTTTTAATCAATTTGATTATTCTTTGGTTATCTGGTCATTCTCATTGTGTAGCAGTCTGAGAGAGTTACTCCACCTTTCTCCCTGTTTTGTCTTGAATAGCACAGGGCTCTGTGCTTGGCCCCTTCCTTATTAATTTAGTACTTCCAAGTATTCCTAAGAGCAATCAGTGTTGGCAAGTCAAATATGTGGATGACTGTAAGTTCTGATATATAATTGCTAGGGATGAGTCCTCAGCACCTATATCTAAAATTTTGGGAAGATTTTCTTCTTTGGAAAACAATGTAGAACTGAAATTCAGCCCAGATAAGTGCAAAATAATGTATTTTAGAATCTTGGAATAAGACCAAATTTATCAATCTATTAATCCATATGTTGCCACATATTATCCTTCCTATGATCCTATGATCCTGTTTTACAGGTGCATAACAGACCTTTGCCTAGAAAAGTGCTGAAGACTTTTTTGGATTAAGAGGGAGATGACAGATGTGTTTTTTGCTGTGGGAGTCAATTGACTTAGCTACATCACTGTTCAGAGGTTCCCTATCCTACTACACATAGCCTCAGAGCTAACCAGCCCTATTACATATACTCCAAACCTATTCTACTACATATAGCTTCAGCCCAACTACACTATTTCACACATCCTCAGACATAATATGTCCTACTACTCACATCCGTAGGACTACCCTACTGTACTGTACACACTCTCAGATCTAGCCACTCTAGGACAAATATTGTTAATCGTACCGCATATACTGCGCTGCACACATCCTCAGACCTCACTACCCTACTACACACACACACACACACACACACACACACACACACACACACACACCACACACACACACACACGCATGCACATTCACGCACACACACACACACACACACACACACACACACACACACACACACACACACACACACACACACACATGCACGCATGCACATTCACGCACACACACACACACACACACACACACACACACACACACACACACACACACACACACACACACTCACAGACACATACACACACACACACACACACACACACACACACACACACACACACACACACACACACACACTCAAATATTGTCAACTATATGGCAAACACATACCCTACTACACACATACACAGAACTTCACCAGCTCTATCACAGAAAGTTTCAAACCTTATACACATATCTGCTATACATACCATCTGACCTACACTCCATCAGTATACATATCCTCAGAACAATCCAACTCTATTGCAGGTACTCTTAGACCTTCTACACATATCTTACTACACACACCATCTGTCCAACCTCACCCTACTATACACATCTTCAGACCTTCCATACCTTCCTGAACATACTATCAGACATTATCTGCCACACCATACACATTCTCAAAGCTAAGCTGCTCTCATACATGGATACACAGCCCTAGACCTACCCTAACCCACTGTCAAACCTACTATCCTACTATACACACCCTTATACTATAGTACTCTACTGCACACACTCCCACAGACTTAGCCTACCTACAATACTTACCTTACCCTACTGCAATCATCATGAAACCTACCTACCCCTACTACATACTTACCTTACCTTAATACAATCATCATGAAACCTACCCTACCTGACAGCATACTTACTTTACCTTAACACAAGCATCATGAAATCTACCCTACCCTACTACATACTTACTTTACCTAGTACAAACATCATGAAACCCACCAAACCCTTTCTACATACTTATCTTACCTACTACAAACATCATGAAACCTACCCTACCCCTTCTACATACTTACCATACTTACTACAAACACTGTATAACCCACCCTACCCTATTACATACTTACCTTATCCAACTACAAGCATCATGAAACCTACACTACCCTACTACATACTTACCTTACCCTACTACAGACACCACAAAACCTACCCAACTACATACTTACCTTATCCAGCTACATACAACATGAAACTTGCCCTACCCTGCTACATAACTGCCTTACCCTACTACAATCATCATGACGTCTACACAACCCTACTACATACTTACCTTATCCTACTACAATCATCATGAAACCTACCTATCCCTACTACATACCTATCTTACCCTAATACAATCATGAAACCTACCCTCCCCTACTACATATTTACCTTACCCTAATACAATCATCATGAAACCTATCCTACCCCTACTATGTACTTACTTTACCTAGTATAAACATCATGAAATCTACCAAACCCTGCTATATAACTACCTTACCCTACTACAATCATTTATTTATTTATTTGCAGTTTGTTTACTGGGAAAGTCCATTGAGCCAAAAAATTATTCCTTTTTTAATGGAGGCCCAGAGAGAAATGCTCCGAATACAGTTTTACAATAAAATCAACAGTATATCCAAATACACGTTTTACAATATATCAACAGTATGTCAATTATACATAGATTTCAAATAAAAAGTTGAACAGTTTGAAGATTTATACATTTTTGAGCAATGAAAAGCAAGGCAACCACAAAGTGGATAGGAGTAACTTTTAAGAGAGGTATCCTAACACAGTAGTCTTAGGGCATGAAAAATAACAACAGTATGTGCCAATATTAAAGTTATGAGAGAAGTTTAGTTTGTTAGACAGAAATTAGGCAAATGAATGAGAACATGGCCTTAAGGAGGAAATGTCTTATCAGTGAGAAAAAAAGGAGGATAGGAATAATAGAGATAAGTGTTGGATGACAAGTACGATAGAAGAGGGAAGGGATGAAGCAGAGGGAGTCCGGTGAATTAAATAATAAAATAGTGGAGATAAGTAGAAATAGTGCAGATAAGTGTTGGATGACAAGTAGGATAGAGGAGGGAAGGGATGAAGCGGAGGGAGTCAGGTAGGATCGAACAGGGGCATTTCCAGCGAGAAGAGAGGTGTGAATGGAGCAGGTTCTTAAAAGTGAAATGGTTATAGGTGGCTTGAATGTGCGGTGGAAGGGAATTCCATAGTCGTGCTAGGGAGAAAGATAATAGAAGTGTCCCAGGAGAGCGTATAGGCTTGTATACTTCTAGCAGGTTCTGATTGATGGCCCTAAGTAGTCTGCTGGGCTGGTGCGTTTGGAGGGTGGAGGAGATTGAGGGGCAGGGTAAGGGTTTGAAAATGAGTTTATTGGCAGTAGAGAGTTGAATGTATGAAAGATAGTTAGGGAGTTCCAACCAATTCAAGGAGGGGAGAGCCTTGCAATGGTAGGAGGAGGATTTGGATCCGGTAGCAAACTTAGCAATTTTATTGTAGCAGGAAGCGAGTTTAGACTTTAGGGAGGATTGAAGACAGGTAAGGAGAGGGGCACCATACAGAAGGGAGGGGAAGAGATAGATAGTAGACTGGGTATGTCTGGTTGAGGGGGTAAGATAACGATTGTGCCAATATAACATACCCAGTTTTTGATGTGTTTTCCTAATATTAGTTTGTAGGTGGATGTCAAACTTTAATTGATTATCAATAAGGACACCTAGAAGTTTTGTGTGGGGAACTATTTCAGTTGGGGTTGAGTTTTGGCTAGTTATAGAGAAAGAGTTCTTATCGGTTTTGGTTGATTTTGGAGGAAGTAAATATCATGATCTTGGATTTTGAAGGGTTGAGAGCAAGGTGATTGTTGTGCATCCAATACTCAGTGTAGGAGAAAGACTCGAGTTAATTTCATGAGTTTAGGGAGGGATTTGGCGGAACAGATAATGGTAGAATCGCCTGCGTATTGAACTAATTTAGCATTTGGAATAAAGTGATGATAGTCGTTGATGAAGATGTTGAGCAATAATGGGCCTAGTATAGAGCCTTGTGGGACTCCTGTGACAGCGTGGAGGAAGGAAGAGGTGCTATGTTTCCATTTGACAGCTTGCTGTCTATTTGCAAGGCAACTAGAAAACTAGCTGATGGAGGATTAGGCAAGATTGAGATGAGATAGCTTGGACAGGAGACGGTTATGTGAAACAGTATCAAAGACTTTGGATAAATCTAGGAGAAGGGTTGATACAATGTTGCTGGAGTCACAACCATGGTTGATGGTTTCAAGAAAGGAAAGGAGGGCTGTGGTCATGCTGTGTCTGGGTCTGAAGCCATGTTGTGTAGGTGTCAGCAGTTGATATTTTAATAGACAGGGTAGGAGTTGTAAGTGGATGCATTTTTCGGGAATTTTGGAAATAGGAGATAGGATGGCTATTGGACAGAAATTGGAGATTTCAGTATTGTTGCCTCCCTTGGGGGGGGAATAATGAAGGCATTTTTCTAGAGGAGGGGAATATAAGATTCTTGTATGGAGCAGTTTATTAGGCTAGCGAGAGGAAAGGCTATGCCATCACCAGCTAGCTTGAGGAAGTTAGATGGAAGCTCATCTGGAGCATTTGAACATGGTTTTAATGTTTGCAGAAGTTTTTTTTATGGGAAAAATAGGAATAGGTTTGATAGAGAAGGGGGTGCTGAGTAGAGTTAAAGAGGGTTGGGGTTGAGAAGGGAGATGGGGCCTTGCCTAATGATGTATTATTTGGGAAACTTGTGGTGAGCTTAGCTATTGACTATATAAAGGAGTTAAATTATGTGGCTAAGGAGTGGCTGGAAGAAGTAGGATTTGGACAGGGGTTGTCTTTTTTACCTGGATGGAGTAGGGTAGAGATGCTGTTCCAGAACGTTTTGGGGTTTGATTTATGATTATTTTGTAATATTGCGTAGTAGGATTTTTGGTCATGAAACCTACCCTGCCCCTACCACATACTTACCTTACCATACTACACTCATCATGAAACCTACCCAACCCTACTACATACCTACCTTACCCCTAATACAATCATCATGAAACCTACCCTACTACATACTTACCTTACCTACTGCAAACATCATGAAACCTACCCTACCCATACTACGTCCTTACCTTACCCTATTACAAACACTGTGTAACCTACCCTACCCTGTTATATACTTTCTTTATCCAACTACAAACATCATGAAACCTACCCTACCCTACTGAATACTTACCTTACCCTACACACACCATGAAACCTATCATACCGTACTACATACTTACCTTATCCAGCTACAAACAACATGAAACCTGTCCTACCCTACTACATACTTACCTTATCTTACTATGAATACACAGAGTAGTAGAAAGTAAGATGAGAGATGAGTACTTCACATTCAGATCAGGATGCAGCACAATTGACACCATGTTTGCAGTTGTACAGGTAGTGGAGAAAAAGCTGGAAAAGAAAGAGTCCAACTGTGCATTCCTAGACTTGTTGAAAGCATATGACAAGGTCCCATGAAAGCAAATCTGGGCAATCCTGTGATGGTTCAAAGTCCCAGTCAGGCTTTGTACAAGGACCTGATGACTCAAGTACAAACAATGTTCAATCTCACAGGTAGGTTCCCAGGAGCAGGGGGTGTGCATCAGGGCTCAGTTCTGAGCTCACTTCTGTTCATACTGGCAATGGACTACATTAGCAAACAGGTTGATGGAGTCAGATAAACAAAGTTATTGCATGCAGAAGATGCACCATGGCAGGCAGGCTTTGAACAAGAACTTCAGCAAATGGTAGGAGAATGGAATGCAGAAATGAAGGCACATGAGATGAAAGGGTATACAGATAATTGTAATGACATGAAATGGGGAAATCAGAAGAAGCTGGGAATGGAGATATAAGGGAAGACCGTGGAATAGGTTAATAGCGTCAAGTATCTAGGGAGGTGGGTAAGGAGAAGGGAAGTCTGGGAGGGTCTGCAGCCAACTAGAACAGAGTTTCAGGGGCAATGTATGACACAAAAATGCCAAAGAAGCTGAAAAGTAAAATGAAAATAAAATAGAGGTGAGACCAGTATTACTGTACATTAGAGAAACCTGGGCAGTGAAGGCAGAGCAGATGAGCAAGCTAGAACTGATGGGCATGAAGTGCCTGAGATAAGTGGTAAGATTCCCACTGTGGGGCAGAAGAAGAAATTAGAACATCAGAACAGAAAACAATGTAGCTCAAATTGCAGAGAAGGTCAAAGAGAACATATTACAGTAGATCAGACAAATGTGCACAAAAAAGCAAACAACAGTCTGGTGAAAAAGATCTGGGACAGACTGGAAATAGAGAAGAGAAAACAAGGACATCCCGCAAAGAGATGGATGGACTGTGTGAGAGATGCCCTGCAACAATCAGGCAGGACTACCGAAGAAGATAGGAGAGTGGCATTGCATCGAGAGTGATGGAGACATTTGACACAACACACTGACCTCATATAGAAAATGAGGAAAGAGGGGTCGATGATGAAGATAATAATGATGAAGAAGAATAAGTGCTAAACTTCATTTCTTAACGAAGCAGCATTTATTGAATCCATAAATATAATCAAAAGAACTAAAATAAAGTCGATTGTTAGTACAGACATTGTTCATGTGATTAAACAGCACAAACTAAAATAATTATCAAACATGTTAAAGTAGCCATCCCTGAGGCCATATTGATGCATGCCGCATTTTCCTCTGACCCTCTGAAAAGCCAGACCTCAAAGAATATGAAAGTGGGTAGTTATTATAGCATATAATGCATGAAATAAAATCTTACTTTTTTAATATATCAAAAGCATTAGGTAAATCACTAATTATATAAAATAAACAAATTCTAACTCCAGTAGCATCTGTCTTCTTAACTCTTAATTACATATTGAGACTTTTGGTTATATTGCCCAAACATTAATAGGATTACCGATGTTTAGTGTCACGGCCCTGACCATGTGCAGATGTTATAGGATACCCAGTCAGCTTATTAAAGTCATTGTGCATTACATATTATGTCAAATAAGTGATAGAAAAATAGGTGTTAGCTCTTCCGAACTCTGTCAATTAATCGTATTCTCAGTAAAATTGCTGTAACTCTGCAGGATTCTTAAAATGTAGATCTGACATTCGACTTCAATCTTTTTCCAGTATTTCAAAATTGTGGCGAAAAGAAGGGTAGATGCGATCATCCTGATCCATACCTTTATTTTGTGAGATAACTATTTTGGGGGATAAATGCACAGCAGCCACAAATGGATAACTCAGTCATGTGACAGAAGCAGTCTCATAGTCCATGTGTTTCTCTGCATTCTCAAATGATATGGATATAATTTGCTTCTACCACATAATATCTCCAACATTTGCTGTTGGAATGTTTATTAAATTTTCTTAAATCTGTCTGGGGATAACTGCCATGCATGAACCAGTTTCATATAACTAAACTGCATAAAGGGAGAGAGGGTGGCATCTGAATAAGATTTAAGGATACATCCCAATTCTTGGTGTGACACTGTACAACGTAGCATGTTTTCCCATCTGATATGTTGCTTATTAGTGGAGTCCCAAGCAGTTTGTGGCTCCATGTGGTGTAGGCTTATCAATTTAAAGGAAGCAGCTGCAGTTCTACAGGCTTAGACTGACACTTTGAAAACAGTGGAATACAATCATATCCTTTAAACTTAACACAGGAATGAAGAAATGACCTCAGCTGGCAATATTGCTGCCATGATATGCCCATTACTGTGAAGATGATTTATTGAATAATGGCATAACAATAACACTGTAGATGAGGAATGATCCCAGATATCGTTAAAATAGAAAATGCTCTTTTCCATCCAATTAGCTCATATCAATGCCTTGTTAATGATCAGTACAGTTCTGTAGACCCCTGGTTCCTAAATTTGCTGGAAGTGTTTAGGTACTCGTACTTAATGTTGATGTAGGAGAATATGCGGTTCAGCTTCCCACTGCATGGGTTTTACCTTACTCCTAACTTTGAGGTGATGCTTGAGTGTTATGACAAAATCATAACCCCAGATGTTGGGATTATCCATTCCTTCCTCTTTAAATGATTTATTCATCCTATTTCTAGAGATGCTGGGTCTTTGTCCCAACCAAACAAAATCAAACAACTTTTTTATACCTTAAGATTAAAATTGGCTCTGCCCATTTACTGCCTCCAGTTGCCAGGCAAGTGGTTTTAAATGTGTCCTCATGTGATTTTTTATGGTGGGCAAGTGTACAGTCCCTCAGAAGGCCATCAGCATTACTTGGTAGCAGGAATTGAAAGGCTTGCCACTTAATTGCACTCTGCATAGTAACACTGCATTGTATTACCCTTTGGGGATTTGTAGAATTGCTGGAAAAAGATGGAAAATTTAGTGAAATGCCAGATCCTAGCTCTCTGTCTCTTCAAATATATAGTGCTAGGGCTTTACATTTTTCAGAAATGGCTAACTGTAATCAGGAGCAATCTGTTTTCAAATTATTGCCAAGATCTCTTGCTTTATGTAATATGATCTCTCTATTGTTATAGTCAACACGTTTAAAGATGAAATGCATTGTCTAGTGAGTTCACTTGCCTAGACTGCATATAGTGAACTCTCAATGATTGGAGGTTTGCCTATATTTAAGAAAGAATTTAATTCTGTGGAGAAATACTGGCAGGGATTGAGCCCTTCTACCCTTTCAAGTAAAGCAAGGTTAGCGAGGTTGTTCTGCCTCACTCTGTTCTCCATTTTGTCTAGTTTTGCTTACAATTGGAAGACATGCGATTTCAAGTTCCCAACCGTTTTTGCATGTGTGGGTATCGTGGCCCTTTGCTTTTCGATATCTTCTTGCTGTGTTAGAAGTGTTTGCTGGATGGAGTCCAACAGATGATTGTGGTCAGCGGTAGTTGCTTTAATTTTATCGAATGTCTGCTGTGTTGGAATGCAACATCTGGGTAATAGGCACTTGCAGTTATATTGCTGAACATCTTACAGTAGGCTATAACAAGCTTTAGGGTTTTACGATTTAATAACGGGTTTTTTTTTTTGGTGATTCACCAGAGAGCTGAGAATTAAGGCATCTACATGTCATGTATTTACTAAACTTAGTTTCTGCTGATACGACGCACTACATTTTGTTATCTAGTCCGCAAATGCCAGACAGTTTTTGAGACAGCATAATTAGGGAAATCGCATTCATCTGCAGCAGGTGACGTAGGAAAATCATATCAGGTTGAATTCTGTCTGTTATATGCTATATCAGAAACAAGAATGGCAGAAAGTAATGTTTCAGTTTATTGTCTGACATGGAAGTTTGAAAGATGTAAACATAACTGCAGTTAATGGCACAAGGTGGAATCTTGGCCAATGTTTCACTAAAGCTACCCTCCTTACCTATCATAGTACACCTAAGGTCTACACAAGCCTTGGTTCTCAGAGCCAAATGCAGCTGGTAGCTGTAAACAAAACATTGCCTGAGTCTGATCACTGTTCTACAGCTATGGGATGAAGCTGTATGAATGGTGAGTTCTGATGATGCCAAGGTTATCCAGGTCTAGGTAAGGGTGTCTCTTATTTAAATGTGGCTGCATCACATCCCTGCTGGTGTTTCTTGACAGGCCATCTCATCAAAAAAAAATGCAGCTGTCCATACAATTTTGTTGCTATACAAAGCAAAGCATTATATTTAAGTTTATTGCACATTTTAAGGAAACTACAAAGCCAAGTGACATGAAAGGACATAGCTTGCCATAAGAAAAGCTTCTTAATGTGGGGTCACATACCTCTCAACTGTCCAGATTTTCACAGAATGTCCAGATTTTTGCCAAAAAATTTCGGTCTGTTCCTCATAAAGTCTTTGTTTTTCTGGCAAATCACCGGAATGATCTGATGAATGAAATTAGTAAATAATGTCATACATTTGAGTTTCAGACTTCATATCCTTTAGAAAATGCATTTTAATACATACCCTGTTATTCTAGCAACGTTCTAAGTTTGTAAGAGCAATATTTAAAATATGTCCCTATTTTTGGGCCTTTGTACCCCCATTATGCCAGGCTTTGTTCAGATTTCTTGGGCTAAGAGATTGAGAGGTATGTGTGGGAACACATAGCATAAAGTGATCACTGGCCTTGTATCAACACATTCCAGTGCTGTTGTTCAGAATGGAGTGTTATGGAATCCCCTTCTGCTTAACGTTGCTTCTGGGAGACATTATATTCCTAACGCTCTTCTCTCAGAGTAATCCTTGCTGACAGTCTGTCAGCTTATGATGATAATAATATCAGCTGGATATTCAAAGCTACCAGAACTCATGGCAGCAAAAAACATCAAGTGGTATACAGAGAGGTTTTAGTATCTCATTTCATATTATGAAATATTACTGTGCTGGCAAAAAAATATGTCAGTATGTTCAATTTTAAGCTGGATTAATATAAAGTAATTTAGCTCAACACTAACAAGACTATATTTATGTAGAATTTAATGTTTTTGTAGTGATAATCACTGACAGGATGGGACGGCCAACCTCAACCAGATTCAATCAGTTAAACTACAGAACCACACAGAACCCTGTTCTGTGACAAGATGCAACACTACATTGCCAGGGATAATGATAAAAGCAACAAAGGGAAAAGAGAACACACATGGATTCTGGTGTCGTAAACATCCATCTTTTTCCATAAAGGTTTAGACCATCCTCCTTAAATGTTTCTTTTTTTACAGACTAACCTCCTTGATAACATTGCTAGACCTAACAGATACCCTATACTATGTATTGTGACTTATTTAGTTATATTTCACTGGTGTCACTCTCTACATATTGCATACTGTATGAATAGCTTCTCTAAAAATTCTTACTTGTAAATAGGTATCTACAGTACATAGTCCTTCCTTAATTCCGTTCATTTACCATTAACTGTAAATGCCCAGGAAACACCTGTAAATTTTAATTTTTACACATTATTTTTTGTTAGGTGGTGACTGAAGAAATAATACACTTTGCATAAGATTCATTATAAACCGTTGTTTCTACTGTGCATAATAACACCACATTGTAATGCTCAGACTCCCAAGAAACTGCACTTTTTTTTTGTTTAAAATTTTAATTGAGATGTGGTCTGAAATTATGTGACACTTTTAACAAAATTAATATTGCTTGAACTCACATAAATCAGGTTATCGCATCAAACATTCAGATACAGTTTAATTTAGGAACATTTTAATGATTTTGGCTTACATTTTAGACTATACATTACAGTTAGAAGTGTTAAATGACCCTAGTGTGTCTAGCAAATCTTGGTTTCATAATAACAATATTTTCATGTGTACTGCATAGGTATAAGAATGTCATTTAATAAGCCCAGCACTCCTAGCTCCTGATGAGATAAGCAGTTATGTTGGCCAAGCCTTTTCCATTTAATGAAGCATAAAATTAAATTATAAGAGCGCATTCATATCTTACAGACATTTCCTCCACAAGGGTGTACAAATCATATTTTGACATTCCTGCCCTACAGCAAGCTGAAGAATCAAATTTACCTGGCCATAAAAATATGATATCTCCCCAATTTTTAAAATAATGGAAAATAATATTTAATATAAGTGTAACTTCATACTTAAGTTTTTCACTGCTTAAAACAGTCCATCACAAAACGAATTTTCTATTGTAGTGGAGAGAGTATCTAGAAAGATGCAGGCATGGTCACAAGCCGTTATCTCAGAGCAGATTAAAGCACTCATTTGGATTCAGGGTACCTAGTCACATAAGATGGGCATGCCACCTGAGACAACATAGAGATCCATCAAGTCCATTAACACAGACCACTTAATTTCAAACACTACTTTGACTGCTTATGTTACAGTGGAGGAAGACAATTTCATATCTACTGTTATGACTTCTCTTAAATTAAGCTAAGTTCAAACACATCTATTTAATCAAAAACAAACCCAACTGCAGCAACCAAACAAAACTGTAAAATTCCCCAAAGCAGGCAGAAGACAGCTCGATATGCAGCTAGATCCAAAAACTTGATGAACCAGCAAGTAATCGTGCCAAAAAAAATTATTGCAGAGAAAGAAAGTTAGTGCTTTCACGGTAATACCATACCACATAATACCACTTCTTCAGACAAACATGAATAGGGATAGAAAAACTTATATACAAATGACATCATCTCAAACAGCTTAACAGCCAATAAAACAAACATTCATGCAGCCACATTCTCAGCTTAAAGGCATATGAAGTAGATAGTATTTACTAGCATCAAATCTGATAAAAAATAATAATAAAAGCTAACACAAATAAATAAAATATGAAAAATTATTCATAAATATATAAACAAACAACAATAAACGCCCTACAGCCATTTATTCCTTAATACAGGCTTAATGGGGACATGATCATTCAACCCCATAGCTAGGTGTGCCCCCAACCTCAAGATCCACTCCAACTCGACCACTTCAGTACGAGTCATTATATCACCACCTCGCAGACCTGGGCTGATCACACATAATACCTGGAAGACAAAGTTGTGTTCAGGCCCAGTAGACAAAACATGTTTTGCTAAGGCACTAAAATCATATTGCTTCTTCATGCAATACACATGGTCCCTAATTCTTTCTTTTAAGCTCCTGTTCGTTTTACCAACGTAGAATTTATAACAGCACTGACAATGTGCTAAATAAACCACATTCCTGGTGGAGCAATCAGCAGATGCCCTCAACTTCCACAAGTAGCCCATGACAGGGTGACTAAAGAACCTAGACTCATCTATAAACTGACAAAAATTGCATTTATGACATTTAGATGTACCCATCAAAACTTGGGATCCAGACATAACATGTCTGGGAAAACATAACTGTTGCCTTAAATTACTGTGATTCTTATATACAAATCTAGGGCCATCTGCTAATATATCGGAACATCTGCTGTCAGTCTGTAAAATATGCCAGTTCCTGGTAACTATATCTTTCACCATATTTACACCGTGGGAGAATTTCAAAACAATGGGAGGACAACAATACCTATGAGGTGATCTGATTGATTGCCTATACAGAGCAGAAAAATATGGACACGCTCTACTATCATGCTCGTTGGTTATTCTGGCACAAGCTTGATCAACTTCAACTTGGGTGCAACCCCTGATGGCAAACTCTTTCTTCAAATCTAACAAACTTCCTTCAAAGTCAGAAGTAGTACATGACAACCTCGAGACCCTGAAGGCTTGACCTCTCGCAATGTTCCCAAATATATGTTGTGAATGCATACTCCGCCTATGGAGATATGATGATCTATAACAGTCCTTCTTATGCATCCTAGTCAGCATTTTGCCATTCTCCAGCCTGATGTTCACATCCAAGAAATCAACAGTGACTTGGGAACAAGTGAGGGTAAATTTAAAAAAATTACTACTATTATTTTAAGAATGAAAAAGAATGAAAAAACAAGTCAAGCCCTTGCTTGTTGCCTTTCCAACCAATAAACATGTCATCAACAAAACATTTATATATGGCAATATGACCTGATGGAATTCCCATTCCGACATCACCAAATTGGCATAAGAATTAGCGCAACAGGTGCCCATAGCCACGCCAGATTGTTGCCAGTAACATTTATCCTGAAACATAAAGATATTATGTTCAAGGACCAGCTCTAGAAGCATGCACAGGAAATCAATATGCTTCATGTCAAATTTATTACTCCTAGCCAAAACTGCCCTGACCATGACCAGGAAGGCATTAGCATGGTCAGGCCAGTTTTGGTTAGGAGTAATAAATTTGACATGAAGCATATTGACTTCCTGTGCATGCTTCTAGAGCTGGTCCTTGAACACAATATCTTTATGTTTCAGGATAAATGTTACTGGCAACAATCTGGCGTGTATGACCAGCTGCGCTAATTCTTACGCCAATTTGGTGATGTCGGAATGGGAATTCCATCATGTATTGGGACAACATAGAGGTCATATTGCTATATATAGACGTTTTGTTGATGACATGTTTATTGGTTGGAAAGGCAACAAGCAAGAGCTTGACTTGTTTTTTCATTCTTAAAATAATAGTAGTAGTTTTTTGAAATGCGCCCTCACTTGTTCCCAGGTCACTGTTGATTTCTTGGATGTGAACATCTGGCTGGAGAATGGCAAAATGCTGACTAGTATGCATAGGAAGGACTGTTATAGATCATCATATCTCCATAGGCAGAGTATGCATCCACAGCATATATTTGGGAACATTGTGAGAAGTCAAGCCTTCAGGGTCTTGAGGTTGTCATGTACTATTTCTGACTTTGAAGGAAGTTTGTTAGATTTGAAGAATTTGGCATCAGGGGTTACACCCAAGTTGAAGTTGATCAAGCTTGTGCCAGCATAACCAACGAGCGTGATAGTAGAGCATGTCCATATTTTTCTGCTCTGTATAGGTGGCAATCAATCAGATCACCTCATAGGTATTGTTGTCCTCCCATTGTTTTGAAATTCTCCCACGGTGTAAATATTGTGAAAGATATAGTTACCAGGAACTGGCATATTTTACAGAATGACAACAGATGTTCCGATATATTAGCAGATGGCCCTAGATTTGTATAGAAGAACCACAGTAATTTAAGGCAACAGTTATGTTTTCCCAGACATGTTATGTCTGGATCCTAAGTTTTGATGGGTACATCTAAATGTCATAAATGTAATTTTTGTCAGTTCATAGATGAGTCTAGGTTCTTTAGGCACCCTGTCACGGGCTACTTGTGGAAGTTGAGGGCATCTGCTGATTGCTCCACCAGGAATGTGGTTTATTTAGCACATTGTCAGTGCTGTTATAAATTCTACGTTGGTAAGACGAAAATGAGCTTAAAAGAAAGAATTAGGGACCATGTGTATTGCATGAAGAAGCAATATGATTTTAGTGCCTTAGCGGAACATGTTTTGTCTACTGGGCCTGAACACAACTTTGTCTTCCAGGTATTATGTGTGATCAGCTCAGGTCTGTGAGGTGGTGATATAATGACTCGTACTGAGGTGGTCAAGTTGGAGTGGATCTTGAGGTTGGGGGCACACCTAGCTATGGGGTTGAATGATCATGTCCCCATTAAGCCTGTATTAAGGAATAAATGGCTGTAGGGCGTTTATTGTTGTTTGTTTATATATTTATGAATAATTTTTCATATTTTATTTATTTGTGTTAGTTTTTATTATTATTTTTTATTTTTTATCAGATTTTATACTAGTAAATATTATCTACTTCATATGCCTTTAAGCTGAGAATGTGGCTGCATGAATGTTTGTTTTATTGGCTGTTAAGCTGTTTGAGATGATGCAATTTGTATATAAGTTATTCTGTCCCCATTCATGTTTGTCTGAAGAAGCAGTATGGTATTACCGTGAAAGCGCTAACTTTCTTTCTTTGCAATAAAGTGTTTTGGTATGATTACTTGCTGGTTCATCAAGTTTTTGGATCTAGCTGCATATTGAGCTGTCGTCTGCCTACTTTGGGGAATTTTACAGTTTTACATCTATTTCATGTGAAAAGCATATAATTTACCAGTACTTTCTGATGATGCACTGACATGGAGCAGACATCAGCTGTCATAAAGTCTTCATGTTTCCATTTTAAAACATTGCCCTTGTTAAGATCCTTGTATCACAGCCGAATCCCTACTGGTGGTGCAGGTTCTATCACAGCAGAATCCCTACTAGTGGTGCAGGTTCTATCACAGCAGAATCCCTACTGGTGGTGCATGTTCTATCGCAGCAGAATCCCTACTGGTGGCGCAGGTTCTATCGCAGCAGAATCCCTACTGGTGGTGGAGGTTCTATCACAGCAGAATCCCTACTGGTGGTGCAGGTTCTATCACAGCAGAATCCCTACTGGTGGTGCAGGTTCTATTGCAGCAGAATCCCTACTGGTGGTGCAGGTTATATCACAGCAGAATCCCTACTGGTGGTGCAGGTTCTATCACAGCAGAATCCCTACTGGTGGTGCAGGTTCTATCACAGCAGAATCCTTGCTGGTGGTGCAGGTTCTATTACAGCAGAATCCCTACTGGTGGTGCAGGTTCTATCACAGCAGAATCCCTGCTGGTGGTGCAGGTTCTATCACAGCATAATCCCTACTGGTGGTGCAGGTTCTATCACAGCAGAATCCCTACTGGTGGTGCAGATTCTATCACAGCAGAATCCCTACTGGTGGTGCAGGTTCTATCACAGCAGAATCCCTACTGGTGGTGCAGGTTCTATCACAGCAGAATCCCTACAGGTGGTGCAGGTTCTATCACAGCAGAATCCCTACTGGTGGTGCAGGTTCTTTCTTTACTTCTCATTTGGGTACTGCAGTGCTCATTACAGGGTTGCTGAATCCACTACTAATGGTGATATCTCAGTACTAACATGTTATATGACTCTGAGCAGTCTCCTCTGGCTTCCAGTTAGATTTATTATCACATCTAAAATTCTAGTTTTCATTTATCTAGCCCTACATGACTTGGGCTTCCTCTATCTTTGGGATCTGCTTGCCTGTTTTCAGCACCGCATACTCTATGATTGGCCAGCATTGAGTTGTTAGTGGTTCTAAGGGTGTAGTTAGAATATTTAGGGATCATTCTTTCACATATCAAGGTAACACCTGTAGGCCATACATATACCTGAGCTAACATAGCGTTATGTGGCTAGGATCCGCCACATAATGCAAGCACTCAGGTCACTTCAAAGCAAATACAAATATGACTCAGTCATTGTACATGCTGGTGTGAATGACCTGAGACGTACCTCCCTGGACTACATGAAAAGAGACATAGAGGAGCTCTCTGATCATGTAGCCCAGGCTGGTATGACCCTGACCTTGAGCAGCATCTTACCCTCACCTAGAATGATGCCACAGTACAAAGACAAAATGATTGATTTTAACAATTGGCTAAAATTTTGGTGTCATTCAAAGGGGATCCAGTGTCTGTCAGCCTGGGATGACATGCTTGACAAGCCACGTTGCTTCGCTAGGGACGGCTTGCACCTGTCACCACTGGGCTTTCGGATATTGGCAAAGGCTCTTGCCACCCCCATAGTGCCTTTTTTAGGCAAGGCTCAAAAGTCAAACCCACCCCCATAGACAGCACAATGAACAAGAAACTAAGGGTAATGCTGCTTAACGCCAGAAGTCTTAACCTCAAGATGCACGCACTTGAAGCTCTCCTCAGTATGGAGAACATCGATATCTGTGCAGTGACAGAAACCTGGTTCAAGGCTCCAGAGAGCACCCCAGCACTACCAGGCTATACCTCATATCATGCTTTTCGGCCCCAAAACCCAGACCGAACCACAAAAGGAGGAGGAGGTTTCCATATTTATCAAGGATATCCACACCTCCAGGTCAGTGGCATTGCACGAAGTATCGGAGACCATCCATGTGCAACTAACAGTGGACAAGACTGCTTTTCAGTTTATAGCATCCTACAGACCACCCTCTCAAAGTCAGGAATCCCACTCGGCTTTCCTGAAAACATTGGAGAACATTAAGATCTCTCCGAACACCATTATATTGGGTGACTTCAACTACCCAAACATTGACTGGGAGCACTACTCAAGCCCCAGCACCTTAGCCCAAAGGTTCCTGGAAATTATAAACTCAAATGCTATGGAACAACTAGTCACCACTCCCACAAGAGGGGACAACATACTAGACCTGATCATTACCGACATGGGGACTCTATGCTCCACACCAGAAGTATATCCCTTATTGGTAAGATCAGACCATAAATTAATTTCACTGGATGTCCACATCCCGACCCCACCCCCAGCCCAGAAAACCACAGTGAAAAACTTCTCAAAAGTAAACTTCTCACTTCTCAAAACCGAAGTGGAATCCTTCAAGGCCCCAGGGCCAGTAGAAACTACGGCCCAAACTGCAGAATCCTATATAAACGCATTCTACGGACATCTCCAGGAATGCATGGATCATGCTATCCCAAACAAAACCAAGACCCAATCATCCAAAGGTAGGCGTCCAGTCTGGTGGACTCCTGCCATAAATAAACTGTACAACAGAAGGAGGAAGCTACTACATGATAGAGCAAAATCCCTAATAGGGAAGGCATCTCTGAACAGTACTAGCAAAAAATTACGATCCCTCATAAAATCCTCCAAGGCCAGCTTCGAGAGAAAAATTGCACAGGACACCAAAGACAATCATAAGGCTTTTTTCAGTTATGTTAGGAACCTAGGATGCAACTCCCAGACTTGTTCTGAGTTGATTCTAAACGACAAAAAATACACTGAACCCACAGACATCACCAATATCCTGGCAGACAGGTTCAGTGCAAACCCCCCCCCCCAAAAGAGCAAGTATCTATCCCGGCAGAGGGCTGCCTCCCAAACATCTCTGATGCTCAGGTGAAGGCTGCCCTCTCCAAAGCAAAAAACACTGCTTCCATGGGACCAGATGGCGTCCCAGGTTGTGTCCTACATGAACTCCAAGAGGAACTAATCCCTCAAATAAAACAGCTATACAATCTCAGCCTCACTACAGGATATGTGCCCACAGAATGGCGTACAGCAACAGTGGTCCCACTCCACAAAGGTGGAGCCTCTATGGACCCTGGAAACTATCGCCCCATAAGCCTGACTAGCTTAGTCTGCAAGGCTATGGAGAGGATCATCATGGAGCTCATAAACAAAGACATTGGGGACCTACAGACACTAGATCCTACCCAGTTCGGCTTTGTCAAGGCCAGATCCTGACTTTTGAACCAGGTTGACTTCTTCGAAACAGTCACCAAAGCCATAGATGAAGGGAAGGTAGTCCACACAGCCTATCTGGACCTTGCAAAGGCATTTGACACAATACCCCACTCGGGCATCATAGATAAGCTATCCAGCTTAAATATAAACCCCTATGTCACAAGATGGGTCACAAACTGGCTCAAAGACAGAACCCACAGAGTGAGAGTTGCTGGAGCCATGTCAGACTCGAAACCGGTCACAAGTGGCATCCCACAGGGTTCTGTCCTGGGACCACTCTTGTTCAGTATATACTTTTCCAAAGTACAGGCAAACGTGGGAGGACTATGGCTCACCAAGTTCGCAGACGACTGCAAACTGGGTGCCATAATCGACTCTCCAGCTGACACAAACATCCTTCAAAAAGGTCTCACCGAGACAGATAACTGGTGCCAGCACCATGGTTTAAAGCTAAATGCCAAAAAATGTATAGTCATACCCTTTGGCAAAAACAATGTGCCCACAAATTACTACATAGGCGGAAACCCATTAAGTACAGAGAAAGTTATTAGGGACCTGGGGACCCAAGTTGATAGCAATCTCTCCTTTGAAAACCACATTGCCAAAGTGGTTAGAAAGACCTTCTACATAGCCCACCTCATCACGAAGTGTTTCACATCTAGATCAAGAGAGGTAATCGTGCCCCTTTATTCATCCCTCATCAGGCCCATCATAGAATACAATGCCCCTTTTGGGATGTACCTTACCCGACACCTGCAGCAATTAGAAAGACCCCAAAAGTATCTCACCAAGAGGATCAAGGGTCTCAAACAGATGCCATATGCTGCTCGGTTAAAAAAACTCCAGCTCTACTCAGTTGCATACCGCCTACTTCGAGGCGATCTATGCCTGACATACAAAGCTATGTCAAATCCAGAATTAATGGACATGCTCCACCTCAGTAAATCTAAATCCCTTAGAGCCACACGCTCGAGGGACTTGAACCTCAGCACAGAAATAAATAGAACTTGCTGGAGGGACAGGTTCATAACCCAGAGGCTCCCTTTGCTCTGGAATAGAATTCCAGTTCATGTGAGGCAGAGCACCTCACTGAATCTCTTCAAGAAGAATCTCGATAGGTGGATGGGGATCGTAGGTTTGTCCCAGGGATTACACCCGTGTCACTGTTAGACAGAGGCACAGTAAACTAAACCTTAAAAAGGGCACAGTATACTCAAATCAAGGGGTGGCGTAAGCCATACAGAATCGGGCTAGGCTTATAATTGCCCCAGGGCAGATAGCCTAGTATGAACCTATGAACCTATGAACTAACACCATCTCAGGTAGATAGGTTTACTGTGTCATCTGAAGGGCTACACCTGTAGGCCATACATAGGATCATAGGAGGTTACTAAGCTAATGATGCTAGGGCCCTTACAAGTCTAGACAAGTTTTACCCTTATTTCCACGATCAGCACCTATCACCCTTGTCCAAGAGGGACATAGGTGGAATCCCTGGGGTGAATTTACTATTACCCATTTAATCATCCAGATTGTGTTTAATGAGGACCAATGAGGTGCTCTGCTTGACATGAAGCAGGAGTTTGTTCTGTTCCAAAGATATGGTAACCTCTGGGAGACAAATCTGTCCCTCCAGCAGGTTCTATTAATGGCAAATACAGGCTAAGGCCATTAGAGTGAGTAACCCATGTACCATTTGACTTATGGATATGCAGCATTTCCAATAAAGCAGGGTCAAAGACTGCCTTATATACAAGGCAGAGATTGCCTCTGAGTAGTCCGTATGAAATAGAATAAAGTGACAGTAATTTCAGATGATCCTCATAGGACAGATACTGAAGACCTTGAATTTTCTTTGTGAGGAACCTTTGTGGTCTCTCCAATTCCTGCAGGTGCCTGGAAAGGTACATACCAAAAGCGGCATTGTACTCAATTATTGGCCTTATGCGGGAAGAGTACAGGGAGATTATAACTTCTTTTTTTCTAGAGGCAATGCCCTTACGTATGAGATGAGCAATACGGAATACCCTTCTTACCACTCTGGAGACATGTTGATCAAAGGTAAGGTTGCTGTCAACCTGTGTACCCAGGTCTCTCACCACTGAGTGTGTACTTAGGGTGTTGTTCTTGATGTGGTAATTAGCAGGAACATCACTCTTAGTGAAAGGGATGATAATACATTTTTTGCATTGAGTTTAAGGCCATGACTTTAGCACCAGTCACTTGTTTGTGTAAGACATTCTTGTAGTATGTTGACATCGTTTGGAGATTCTATGACCGCTCCCAGTTTGCAGTCATCAGCAAACTTTGTCAGCCACAGACCTTTAGTTTTACTTGCACTTCTGAGAAATAGATTCCAAACAGTAGAGGTCCCAGGACTGATCCATGTGGAACATCACTGGTTACCAATCAGCTGTTTGAGGTGGATTCCCCTATTTTCACTATATGGGTTCTATCAGTGAGCCAGTTAGTGACCCATCTAATGATATGCAGGTTGATACTTAGCTGGGTGAGTTTGTCAATTATGCTTGAGTGTCAAAGGCCTTGACTAAGTCTAGGTAGGCTGTATGCACAGATTTACTTAGTGACTGTCTCGAAGAAGTCCACCAGGTTTAACAGGCATGATCTCCTTTTGACAAATCCAAATTGAGTAGGGTCAAGTGTTTGTAGGTTACCAATATCTTTGTTGATAAGATCCATAATGATTCTCTCCATGCCCTTGCAGATCTGGCTAGTCAGGCTAATAGGTCTATAGTTCCTGGAGTCAGTGGAAGCACCACCTTTGTGCAAGGGGATAACGGTGGTCTTTTTCCATTCAGCTGGGATGAAGCCAATGCTTAGACAATGATTGAAAGGAGTACCCAATAGCATTGCTAATTCTTGTTTGAGTCCATGTAGGATGCAGCCTGGGATATTATCAGGTCCCATGGATGCTGTGTTTTTGACCTTAGAGAGGGTGTTCACAACCTGCTCTTTAGAGATGCAAGGAAGAGGACAGGTGGTAGGGATGTCTTGGAGTAAATGTGGCAGGGACAGGGGAGTGAAGTTTTCACAGAACCTGTCAGCTAACAATTAGCAATGTCCATAGGCTCGGTATATGTTGTATCATTAACCACCAACCAGTTCAGCACAAATCTGGGCCTTTACTTTTAGGTTACAGATGTAACTAAAGAATGTCTTATGGTTGTCCTTAGTTGAGGAAGCTAATTTGGATTCATAGTTAACTCTGGAAGACTTCACAAGAAGTTTTATTTGTTTGTTTAGGCTGAGGAGGGAGTGTTTCCGCTTTAGAGCTCACTCCCTCTTACTCTCAGATAACAGTTTCTTCCACTTATTATAAAATATTTTTATGGCAGTTGCCACCAGGCAGGTTTGCTCTTCCTTGAGGAGCTTGTTTTAGTCCTTTCAGGTATGGCTGAGTCAATGCAGTTGTTCAGGGGTTTGTATAAAGCATTTGAGTTGAATTCAGCATAATTGCCAGTTCCATCTGAGGGGGGAGGTGCAGTGAATCTATTTATACCATCCCGTAAGAGGTTATAATCTGCTTTGGAGACATTGTTTAGTTTAGCTGGTGCTAGGAGTGGGTCAGGTGTGATAGTAACTTTGAATGGGACTGATTGATGGTCAGATCTCACCAGGGAAAACCTCACAATGGGGGTGCTACAGTGGTCTCCTATATTGGTAAGCAACAGATCCAGAATATTGGCACCCCTTGTGGGGGTGTCAACTAGCTGGTCCAGTGCATTGGAGTTAATGAAGTCGAGGAACCTTTGGGCAAGTAAGTTTGTGCACAAGTAATTTACCCAGTCAGTGGATGGCTAGTTAAAGTCACCTCAAACCATGGTATTTGGATAAATCTTTATAGTCTCGGGTAGATACAAATAGGTAGAGTGGGTGTCCTGATTCATGGAGGGGGTCCAGTAGCTGCCCATGACTTGAATCAGTGTCCTAGCAACAGTTAATTGCACCTGAAGTATCCCCAGGGAATCATGCTATCTAACCAATCTGGAGGTGTATTTATCAATAATGAATATTGATACACTGCCTCCTTTAGTTTACATGCCATCAGTTTGTGGTCTGAACGTGTGGAAGAAGTTGTAGCCTGAAATGGCTGGAGTGCTCTCCGCAGCCTTGAACCAGGTCTCCATGGCTGCACAAATCTCTATGTCTTCCAAGGTGAGGACTGCTTTCAGTGAATGCAGTTTCATGTTAAGACTCCTAGTGTTTAGCAGCAAAACCTTGAGGTTGTTCTTGGAGTTCTTACGCTGGACGTTTTGTCCTTGAGACACTGCCTAAAAAGGCACTATGGAGGTGGCAAAAGCCTTGGCCAGTATCTGAAATCCCACGGGTGACAGATGAAGTGTATCTCTGGCAAAACATCGAGGTCTGTCGATCATGTCATCCCAGGGTGACAGATACTGTATCCCCTAGGAATGACACCAGAAACTAAAGCCAATTATTGAAGTCAATCATTTTCTGTTTGCATTGAGGCATCATCCTAGGTGATGCTAAAATGCTGCTTAAGGCTAGGGATATACCTGCCTGTGACACATAATCTGAGAGCTCAATCATGTCTCTTCGTATAGTCCAGAGATGTACATCTCAAGTCGTTTACACCAACACGGACTATGACACAGTCATAACAGAACCTGTTTTTGACAAAACTTGAGTGCAAGTGTGATATGGCAGATCCTGGCACCTGACAGACAGCTGACCATGACCTTTCCATTATCCAGCCTGGTGAGAGGGACATCAGGAATCACCTATGACTACTATGTTTGGTTTTGTGTTTTGCCTTAAGGGCTTGACAGGTGAGACACTGGTATGTAAGCTATTATGTGCATTGTGTTTTGCAGAGGAAAAATTATGCTTAACGTGCTTGTGTTTGAATTTGGTAGGTCTCTGGTGTTTAGGTATGTTTCTTGTGAGTACCTGTGCATATGTAGATATGTGTGGTGTGGGCTTGGGTGGAGTAGGAAATGAGGTGTGCATGCTGATGACCCACTCATTGTCATACATACTGACTGTTGTGTGAGAGAGCAAAGATTCAATGTTCATAATATAGTTGTATCTCTCACATACACCACCTCAGACAGATAGGTTTACTGTGTCATCTGAAGGATGGCACACTCGGAACTAGACCCCCATGGTACACTGCATTGCCAATACTGAAAAACAAACAGAGGCACATGGTGTGGGGAATAGAACCCACAGTTTTACAGTCCTCACTTGTACATTATGGCATGTGGAACAGAATATAACATTTCAACATTCCATTAAATTCTTAAATTCAAACTACCGTTTACCCTCAACAAGATAAAACAAAGCATTTGCAAGTAATACTTAACCCAAAATGGAGTTTATTGAGTGCCATCATCCAAAATTACAGGATGTCTAGAAGATGAAGTTCTGTTTTATCTTGCTAAGGACAAACAGGTGATTTGGATTTTATTAGTTGCCAGTTTGCCTCCATGTTCCACTCAGATTTTCTCTGTCTCTGCAGATTTAAAATTCCAAAAATGATATAAGGAGTGACATTAAATGAGTTACATGGTGACACATGCCCCCCTTCCATGAAAGTGTGTACCCCTAATCCCTGGAATAATAAAAATTTCTTGCCCTACTGAGCACATGGAAACACAATTAACACTTTCCATCTGGGCACACAAGCATTGTTAACTCTTTACACAGGTCTGTCATAGGAGAGTGCAGGCTTTTTGAAAAGTCTCTGAGTTGTCCTGTAATTTTTTTATTTTTTTTTTTGCAGACGTATTCTAAGGTGTGTGTACGTATGTGAAATGTCCCAGTTAAAAGATTCATTAAAGAGACTTTCTCAGACTCAAGAATCAAGCTCTGTACCCTTGAGGCAGCTCCTTAAGAGCTTGGAGCCTTTATCCTCCACACCAACTGGTAGCCCTCCTTGGTAAATCACTCATTACAGTTTTATCATTGTTATTATTCAGATAATGCATGGCCATGCAACACTTGCTGTAACTCTCTCAACCTGTTAAGTGAATTAGAGTTGTCTGGCTCTTAAGGCTCTGAAACATTAACAAATTGTTTCCAGAGTTTGAATCCTCCCACCATAATCTGTCTACAGTGTGACTGTGGGTAAGTCACTCAGTGTTCCTGGGTCACCCCTGAAAAGGGACAATGTCTCCAGTGGGGTTATCTGGTTAATAAACAGATTAAAAATAGTATTTAAAATTGTCCTTTTTGGGCCCCCACCCCCCACCCTCACAATTATTTTTGACTTTGTCAGGAATTCATGAGCAAATAAATTGAGAATTATTTTTGTCTTTTCTTTCTAAAATCTGTGGCTTTCCGGAAAATTGTTGTGGATTAACGTCACTAAATAATGTGAAGCATGAGAGCAGATTTTCAGACTTTGTGTCCTTCAGAAAATGCTTCCTAATGCAACTTTCTAAGTATAAGTGAAAGAAATATTTAAAATATGTTCCTGATTGTTGGGTCTTTCTCTCTGATTATTGATCTAAGAGGTTGGGAGGTCATGAGGTTGCAGTGGGATATACTGTATGGTTCTTGCAGTAGTGAGCTGAGATATACTTTTCAGTCATTATTTATGTATTAAAATAAAATAAAAATAAAAACATTATTATTTATGTATTTGCTTATTCATTTTATTGTAAGTAAACATCTGAATGGACAGAGTCATACAAGGGGCTGTAACTGATGCTTATATCAGAATGTTTCTGTGTGTGTGTGCGTGTGTGTGTGTGTGTGTGTGTGTGTGTGTGTGTGTGTGTGTGTGTGTGTGTGTGTGTGTGTGCGTGTGTGCATGTGTGTGTCTGTGCATGCTCATGTAAGCATGTGTATATGTTTTTGTTTGTGTGTTTACCTCATCCCAAAGTAGTTATAATATAAGGGAAGGAGTTAATTGTATACAGTGGCTTCATCAGATGAGCCATGTTCTTAGGGAAAGATCCTTGGTTTTCTTATTTTATTAACTGCTGACCAGGTGCTTGTTTTTCTGTGAATAAACTGCACATCATGAAATATGCAACTTTAATATTATAATATTAACTATAAATGCATTTTTAATTTAACTTTTTTTTTTTTTTTTGCAGCTACAAAGGTGTGAAATGCACTGTGTTAGTCTACAGCAGTTTGGTATTTAGTGCAGTTGAATTAAGGCTGTGATATGTTAATAAGCTGCTTCCTATAGTGCAGCTTTTGATTCCCTCATCCTTCATTTGTCTAGTGTGACTCTGACCAAGTTATTTCACTCAACAGTGCTCCTGGGCTTCGCTTGAAAAGGGATAATTGTGTCTAATAGGCTGTCCCAAGCTGTTAGCGGATTCATTACACATTTGTCTTTTGAATTCCTTGTACCCATCTGATAACCCCTAATTAGTACTTCACTGCATGCTATTTGACCATGAATGCCTGTAAATCTGTTTTATTTTAATCGATTGTCAGATGAATTTTCAATAAATCTGAGTTTCTAAGAAGACAAGTTTAATTATGCTCATGATGTCTGTTTTCAAAGAGAGACTGGTTTGTTTTGTTCATCCAAATCCTAATCCCTGTGATCATTATAAAAGTAAATAAGAAAGTAGTATACACACTGACAGGTTTCAACTGTGTTTTATGGTAAGTGGGGAGATGCAGGCAAGGAATGGGATATTGGTATGACTGTAGGGGGTGGTCTGGTCTGTTGCACACCATGATCCATTTCTGCTCTTATTGTTCTGAAACTGCATATGAATATTAAGCCTTATATATATATATATATATATATATATATATATATATATATAGATCTACTTCATTTGCCCTAACTTCCGATTGACCGATACCCATTTGCCCAAGACCAAATGATCGAAATTACATTTGACCGACAATTCATTTGAGTGACACTTCATTTGACTGACAAGTATTATTGGCAAGAAAATGAGATATGTCCTCTTCCCCACTGTAGTGCGACCCTGGAGTTAGAATATATAGTTGGGGGGCACAGCCACCCACAATGGGGGTTGTGGGGGGGCGAAGCCCCCCACTTAATTTCATATTATATTGTTTAATTATGCTTTAATATTGCTTAGTAAAACAAAAGTAAGTGGGGGGCTTCGCCAACCACACCCCCCCAACTATATATTCTAACTCCAGGGTCGCACTACAGTGGGGAAGGGGTCATATCCCATTTTATTGCCAATAATACTTGTCGGTCAAATGAAGTGTCGGTCAAATTAAAGTTCTGTCAAGTGGTCTCGGGCAAATGGGTGTCGGTCAATCGGAAGTTAGAGCAAATGAAGTAGACCCATATATATATATATATATATATATATATATATATACCTTATCATTATGTTTTTCACTGTTTTAAACCAGATAAAGAGGCAACAAAAGAGCACTGTCTGGTTAAGTGACTTACTTAAAGTCACACAGAAGGCAAAAGGAGGTAGAAAGAATCAAACTCTCTACCCTTGACTACAGAAAGCAGCTCACCAAAAATGCAGAGCCTTATGCCTCTGAACTAACTGCCATACTTACACATATGTGTCTTTATTTTCTGAAAAAAATTACTATGGATTAAAACTCTCTATGGTTTATAGTTAGTCAGCATTGGCAGTTTTTAGAGTTGCACAGTTCTTGTTGTTCAAATGTTCAGAAAATGCATGTTGATGCAAAACCTATTGTTCTGTTCAGTTTTTTTTAAGTCGATTAGAGTAGATTGCCCCTTTTTCTGTCTTCAGTTTTGCACAACATCACTAATTTTGTCTCATAGGCATGCCCCATCCCTCATTAACTCCTGTTTTCTGATAAATCACTCAGGTTAGCAGTTAGACAGTAATGCAGTCATTACAGTTTCATAGTTTTTATTGTTCAAAGAGAGAATGGAGATTTGAAGTTGTCTGGAATTTATGTTTGCAAACTGATTCCTGTCATCAAAGGTACAGAGAATGAATCCTTTCACCTCTGTTTGTCTACTTTGTGGCTTTGAGTAGATCACTTAACCATACATACATACATAGTCAACTCTGATAAGGGACACCTTGCTGATTGCATTTACTTGGTTAACAAAGACATAAAATAATATTTAAAAATTGTCCCTTTTTGTCCCCCCTTATTTTTGGCTTTGTCCAGAATTCTTGACCAAATAAGTTGACAGGTATAGTGATACCCAAAACAATCAGATCTAAATTATTTCTATTGATGATATTTCAGCAAACAAGAAATAGAGTATTAGCCGGTTCATATTGCTGCACTCACATGGTACAATTTTTCTTGGGAAACTAGCATTCTTGTGCTTGCTGTCTCAGTGGTTCAGTCAATAGTACATTCAATTTTAGTGCAAAAGGTTGTGGGTTCTATTCCCCTTCTAAGTAATTTTATTATTTTTTCCAATAGTGATACTGCAGTGTAGCATTAGGAGGGATGCTGCACTCCTGGGTGTGCTGTTTTTCGGATGAGGTACTAAACTGAGGGCCCATCTGCCTGAGTTGGTGGTAGCTGAGATGGTTGTAAATGGTCAATAAAATAAACTACCTGAACTGCATGTTTTCACGTTTCCCACTTTTAGTCCAAGTTTTTACAGACCCTTTTCCACATTCTTCCTGCTGTGTCAAAACTACCATTGTAATCCAGGAGCTGTTAAGTGACCACTTTTGCTTTAGAGAACTTTGAACTTTATTTTATACAATTACAATATAATTTGTTTTATACAATTTATTTTATACAATATTCCACAAACTCCTCTTCTCTCCTTATTCTCCATATCAACATTAGAAACATCTATAACAAGCTACCAGAATTACATGCATTGGCTTGCTTTGCATTCACCAGATATTGTAGTAATAAGAGAGACATGACTAAAAAAGGAAACAAAAGATGAGATACTCCCACCAGATTATAACACACACAAGGCAGACAGAAAACATAAGAGAGCTGGTGGAGTTACAATACTCTATAAAAGCATGCTACAACTTACCCTATTACCTCTAACACCCCTCTACCCCACATTTGACAAAGCGGAAATCCTCATATCTACTCTCAGACTAAATCAGCACAAATCCTTGTAGATAATAGGAGTTTATATCCCACCTGGAAACATGGGTAGCATTGAACATCCCCCACGAAAAGCTATTACTAGGTGACTTCAGTACTGGCTGCCTCAATCTTTCTCTACTAACAACCCCACCCACACCATAAATCTCTATGGACTGATCACCACTCCCGCTCCATAAATCTGTATAGACTGATCACCCCACCCACACCATAAATCTGTATGGACTGATCACTCCCGCTCCTTTCAACAATAAAAATGACAAGGATACCACAAAGGACTGGATACTCACTTCTCTGTCAGGTAAAATCTCTAACCCCAGGAACCTCTCAGACTTTTTAAGTGACCATCTCTCTATATTAGTCATAAGAAGCAAACAAAAACCCAGAAACAACACTGTTTTAATATGTAACCTCTCAAATTTCAACACAGACACATTCATTTCATACCCAAAACAGTATAACTGGACAAACCTAAACCATCCACTAGTTGATGATGCTCTATCTCACTTCAATAATTTATTCCTAAAAATCCTAAATGAACTGGCCCCACTTAGAAGAAAATAAGTTACGTCAAATCCTATCCCCTGGCTATCCAGAAGCACAAAACATATCATGAAATGTATAAATGTTGTCTGAAAAACTTGGACAGCAAACAAATCTCAGCCAAACTATTAGAAATACAGAGAGCTGACAAACAAAGCCAGAAACGATACTAAATTAGACAAAAAAATGGGTCTATATCATGTTGTCGAACTTTTAAACGTTCGAACACCATATGGTCGACACCATATGTTCAAACTTTAAAAGTCTGACAATGTAATAAAAAAAAAAAAAACATAAAAAACTTACTGGAAGGTTGTAAGCAGGAGGCAAGTCCCCCTGCACCCCCCCCCCCTCCACTACTTAAATATACCAACTCTGAGATTGCACTACATTGCAGGAAAGAGAAAGCTTTCATTACGGAGATCTCCGTTGAAACATTCAAACTTTTACAAGTCCGAACATGATGGTTTCGACCATATGATGTTCGAACTTGTAAAAGTTCAACAATGTGAATGAGACTCGACAAAAAACATATTAAACTAACCTCCAAAATAAAAATCATCAGAACACCAAATTATTCTCATTTTCCATAAATCAACCTATACATCTGGCCATTCCATAAATCAGCCTACACATCTGCCCATTCAACAGAACTTACACCTATACTATCTAATAACTCATTTGACATTGCTAAGGAATTTAACTCAGCTTTATTAATCAGTCTTTCCTTACTCAACAGTTCTACACAAAACAATGCCATGAACTCATTGCAAACTCTGATAACTCCCCATACTCCTGTCTCTCCAGCCAATTCCACACTGCTATCATCAATAATTACTGGTTAAACTAAAAACCCACCTCCCTAGCAGCATACAATCTACTTGATGAATATCTAAAAATGGCAACAGAGGCCCTAGCTGCCATCACGGCAGCGCAGTGGTGCAGCAGTAGCATGGTTGCCTTACAGCAACAAGTTCTTGGGTTTGATTCTCAGCTGGAGTGCCTTTTATGTGGAGTCTGCATGTCCTCCCTGCATTTGTGTGGGTTTTCTCCAGGTGCTCTGGTTTCCTCCCACATTACAAAGACATGTGTCTGGAGTGTTTCTCCCTGGGCCTCCTCTGAAAATTGGCTTCGTTCCAAGTTGGGCTGTCTCGGTTAACAAATGTTAAATAAATAATAAAACTACATTTTAATATCTATCAAAGAATCTCACTAACCTTTACTATATAAAAAATGTTCCATCCTCCCCATTCACAAAGGTGGTCATTTTACCGAACTCACCAATTATAGACCCTTTGCCATCTTCTCCCCCTATTAAAAGTAGTTGAGAAGTGCATTCAGACCTATCTTCTATACTATATATCACAAAATGCACTGCTATCTCTCCTTCACAGCATGTTTTTCACCTAACGCAGTATCTACAGCACCATCCTTACCTTCACTAATACTGTTACCCCAAAGAGAAAGGATGATAAACTTCATACATACTCTCTTTCTTGAGCTAACCAAAGTTTTCAGCACTGTCTCCCACCCTGTTCTCTTACAAAATCTCTCCAGTCTAGGCTTTGACATCTCCTCCCTATACTGGTTTTCTAGTTACCTCTCTAACAGACTGCAGGCAGTAAAATGTCTCACTGACATCTCATCTTTTCTCCCTGTTGCAGTTGGGGTCCCGTAAGTATCCATACTGGAACCGATCCTGTTTGTTATCTTTGTTAGTGATCTTGATGTGGGTAGTAATAATGCTACCCTAGTACAGTACGCAGATGATTCGACCATCATCTGCTCAAAAGTTAGCCTCGATTCCCTACAAACACTGTCACAGGAATCCCTCATATCTATAGAAAGCTGGCTGACTACCTCCCAGCCATTCATAAACCCTAATAAACCAAAATTAATTCTCTTCAATCCCAAACACCTCACAAAAAAAAAGCATCCTTCACTATTGCCTCTTCCAACAATACCAAAACAGAACATGTCACACAAACCAAGCTTTTACATAGATGAAGACCTAAAGTTTGGCTTTCACATTCAACATGCAGTGAAAAAAATGCATCCAAAACTAAGCATTCTACAGAGCAAAACTGTATCTATCTAACACTGTGAGATTTCATACAGCCGCTGTCCTCCTATTACCTACACTCCTCTTCTCATCACGAATACTGACAAACATCCAACTAACTCGACTAAACAAATCCGAGCAGTGCTATAGCAAGGTCACAAAATTTGCCGTCCACTTCACCCATAGATTACATCATTGTCTGACACTCAGAGACCTCCAGTAGCTTGAACTACCTCATCAACGCACATGCTTCCAAGTCTCTATGATCCACAATCTAATAAACAAACACAATGACTGTCCATCTTTAGCCAGCCTTGTACTACTGTAAAACCCAACCAGAAGTTTGCACTCATCTGACATTCTACATATGTCAAAACCTAATAACTCTGCAGTCTGTCTCCTCTACCCCTATTAAGTGTCAAAACCTGGAACTCCATCCTCCTAACAGTAAGACAGGACTGCCTGCCAAAGTCATTCAAACTAAAGTTAAAACCTCACTTACTCAACTCCTGACTCTGCAAATGTGCTGCACCAGATTAGCACATCACTCCTCATCAACCTTGTGAGCCTCATTCCTGCTCAGCTCCCATCAAATCCTCCTCCTACCTGAACTGCAACTCTCTCTTTCCACCTTTTGTTATACTTGTTCACCATCAACTACCCTTATATTCTATTTCCCAACTCTAGCTTTCTCACCTCTATACATCTTGTAAGACATACTGCTTTCTGTTAAAAATAGCAACAATATGGCTGGCTGTGTACTTTCCCAAATCTGAAATGCAGTTCTGCCATAAAGATGATTGCTCATTATTGCCTTTCAAGTGTTTGTATCAGTCTAACACTGGTGTTGGTGCATTAGGATCTTTCTCCAAGGGCCTCTGTTGAAAATAGTTCTTGTGCCCAGTAAAACTTTCCTGGTAAATAAAAGCAATAAATAAATAAATCAAATAATTTTAACAGCCATATAAACCTCTTTGTAATACAGTACAGTGGGAAGATGGGCGTTTTATCTTGAATCTTAGCAAAATGTGCTATATTCATTTAAAATATTTTCCTTATAATGCAGCACAGAACAAAATAAGCCCAACTTTCTGTTCATGAATTCGGGTTAGTGATATTTTTCTTACTAATGAAATGCAAATATTTTTATGCATGACATGTTCCCACCTGTTTTGTATCTGTAGCTATACCTTTGACTTGTTACACTGTAGCATACCAACACTTCATCCAAACTATAATCCTTGAGCATGACAAATTACTAGATATTCTGTGTTGTGAACATTGCCAAGATTTGTAAGATTATTGCATTACTGTGGTGGTGGTGCTGCGGTAGCGTTGTCGCCTCACAGTTAGACGTTGCCCGTTCGATTCTCAGTTAGAGCGTCTTCTGTGTGGCGACATGCATGAACGGGCATTCCTTCGTTGAAGGTTGTGCATTAGGCCCGGCAAGACAGCATGTAAAACTCTACTGCCAATCATTAGCGGACCGGAGTTCCGCTGTGGCGACCCCTAATCGGGAAAAGCCGAAAGACACAAACAATTGCATTCACTATTTTTTCACAGGGAAATTGTTTTTCATGTTTAACGCTGGATTATGGGTGAGTTATTACCATCTCTCATGTATTTTATACTTTATTGATATGGCATTTTTTTAGGGGGAGGTTTCACATGTCGAAGGTGTCCCACACTCTAGCTATTGTGCCCTGACAATTAAAGGAACATGGAGCTGCCTTTGAATCACCATGCTGACATTCCATGGTGCAGCCAAGCTGTCACTGGTGCCAGGTAGGGTTGAAGACATGCATGGTACTATGAGTGCCTTGCCCAGATCTTACAAAATGGTGAACATCAACAAAGAGGTGGCTCAGTGCATCAACTGAGCCTCAAGTGCAACTGAGATGATATCAGGCAATTTGACACTGTGTCCATTACCCATATAAGGCAGAAGTGTAAACTGTGGCGTTCGCCCAATACCATTTAGTGAATTTAAATACAAACATTGGGAGCACATAAAAAGACGTAGGGTTACCTAATCAGCACAGCATGAGGCACAATAATCCTAGAATGAAAGGCACACAATGGGTCACAGAAACACAATGCAGAAAATAGGTAAGAGGTCATATATTTAATGGTTGCCAATTGTATCGCACAGGTGATGCTTCCCCCCTGCCCCTGCAACATTTAGGGGCATGGATTATGACACCAACCCATCCTCTGACAATGTCAAGTACAACAGGAAACAAAGCTAAACATGTCATCCTGATGTTGTGGCACAAATACCAAGATAACTCTGAGAGGGAATGATAGTACAGCCCAGACAAAGCCAGCAAAATGTAATTTACATGTGCAATGCTACGCAAAAACATTGTAATGTGCAACTTACATAAAGCATCTAGCATTGGCATACTCTGTACTTATCACCTGCTATGATGATGGTACCACTCAGGGTCACACAGATGTCATTGAGCAAGATGCATCCCCCACGGCATTCATCACAAAATGGGCAATCATATCTGAAAGGACTTTGAACATGGAGTATTAATTAGAGGCAGTGCATCTGAGTAACAAATAATACTAGATGTTAGTCCCAGTTTGGCATACAACAAATGTAA
>NC_056732.1:1689547852-1689590352 GCF_019279795.1 Protopterus annectens | reverse complement strand
TTCAGGACATATATCAGGAACATTCTCCAATGAATATGGTTGTGAAAAATAAGGTCTTGCTATACCATTCCTCAGCTCCAAAACACCTTCAAAGTGGGAGGTGATCTCATCTGGCCTATATGCTCTTTGTATAAGCCTATTGTTTAAGCTGAACAACTCTTGTAAGAAACTATCATAGTTTGGATTCATCCTGGATGCTCTTATTGCCTGTCCCCTTATCAAGTTCTTATAAATATAATTGGGGTGCATACTTTCCGGATGTAATAGGGAGTTCCTATAGCACATTTTTCTAAAGACTCCAGTATTGAGCATCCCATTCAGCAGTCTGTCAACAAAGACATCTAAAAAAGTAATACATCTAATTGAACTTTCCATAGAAAAGTTCAAAAAAACAGTTAAACTATTAATCTCTTTGTGGAAATCATCCAAGGCTTTATCTGTGCCAGTCCACAGGAGGAAAAGATCATCAACAAAATGGGCATAGAAAACAACATGTTTCTTAAAACTATCTAGAACAAACAACTTGTTGCATTCCCAGGCCAACATAACGAGGTTGGCGTAGCTATTGGCACATGAAGTGCCCATAGCCACGCCATCTTTCTGAATATAGGCTACCTCATTAAAAAGAAAGATGTTATTTTCCAGAACCATTTCCAACAAGGCACCAAATAAATCTATCTTAGCTGGACTATAGGCTTCGCAATTCTGTAAACATCTCATAACACTCTCAACACCTTCAGAGTTAGGCATTATGGTAAAGAGGGACTGTACATCTAGGGTGACCATTTTATAGTACATATCTAACGGTGGATCTACAACCTTAGAGTACAAGTCCAGCAAGAAATGTTTTGTGTCTTTGAGAATATGTGTAGATTCATTCACCAAGGGTCTTAGATGTTTTATATCTGTTTTTATTTATAGATGTGTATTTTTTAGATATTTATCTTCATATATATATATATATATATATATATATATATATATATATATATATATGTATATATATATATATATACTTCTCATACATATATATTGCTGTTGCATACTGAGAAGTTTTTGTCAGGAATAGGAAGTGATGTCAGCCCTATTTCCTTATAAATTGTGACTTGATTTTATTCAATGTTTGTTTCTTATGGTTTGAAAAATCCCTCACTGGGTGAAAGCAATTACCAATAAAATGGCTTGGACTTTATTTATATTTGGCTCGGATTCAGTCATTGTTTGAACTAGCATTTACTTCTGCTACTTGAATAAGCCTTAGTGACAGCTGGATTTATGCTGATTTTTGTTGCTAGCCTTGGTTTGCTCCTGTACTTCTCTTTTGGATCATTTACTTACTTTATTAGTAACAGGAGCATTTGGACCATGATAACACTTACTCTTATAGTGTACATTATTTATTTATTTATTTATTGCATTTGTTTACCAGGAAAGTCCACTGGAATTAAAAGATACCATTTTTGGTGGAGGCCCGGGGAGAAAAGCTCTGGCAAGAACATAGATGCAGAAAAAAAATTAAACCTTAACTGGTACAGAATTAGAAACAGTGTTACACATAGTGATTACAGTAATATATACAGAATATATACATGTCAGGAATTGAGCTGGTTTGATTACAGTAACATATACAGAATATATATATACATAAAAGCAGGAATTTAGTTGGTTGCCAGATGAATTCAGAGTGGTAAAAACAGAGATAGATTAATCAGCATTATTGTGCCAGTATCAACAAGTGATAAAAGAAAAAAAATAATAAATATGGAGAAAGTGTCATCAGTCACTTGTAGTAAAAAGCACAGGAATTTAGTTATACTATAAGGAGAAGGAAGAGGTTAGATTATAGAGCAGGTACACAGCCAGGATGAGTTGTTATAGAGCAGGTACACAGCCAGGATGATTTGAAATGATTTTTCAGTACTTGTTTGAAGGTGGTTGTGCTGCCTGTGTCTCTTATAGGAGGAGGAAGCGAGTTCCATAGTTTGGCGACGGTGAAGGAGTAGAGCAGTTGTCCAGCCGGTAAGGTGGGCTTTTCTACTTTTAGAAGTAGATTTTCAGATCTTAGTTGCCTGCTGGGTAGGTTTTCTGCAAGTAGAGCTGAGAGAGCAGGACAATCTGTGGGTCTGTAGATTATTTTGTGTGCTGTAGTTATCTGGGTGAATGAGAGATGATGGGGGAGTTCCAACCAGCCTAATTGTTTCAGTGAGTTACAGTGGTGGGATGAGAATTTGGCCTTGGTGGCAAATCTGGCTTTTCTGTTGTAACACATATCAAGTTTGGATTTTGTACAATTTTGGATATTAGTGAGCAGAGGGGCACCATAAAGGAGAGAGGGTAATAAAAATGTAGTTGCAAGGGTTTGTCTAGTAGAGAGGCTAAAACTTGTTGGTGCCTGTACAGCATAATGAGCTTTTGGTATTTTTATTTGATGTTACTGTTTATGTGTAGATCAACGTTTAGGTTTTCATCTATAATAATGCCTAGTAATTTAGTGTGTGGGACAACTTCTATAGTGATATTGTCTTGGGCTTATATACCAAAGTGTTTTTTTTTTATCTAGGGGAGTGGTTTTCTTACGGGTAAAAATTCCTAGTTTAGTTTTTTTGGAGTTAGGGCAAGATGATTGTTGAGCATTCAAGATTCAGTAGAGGTGAGGGCATTCTGGGTGATCTGCTGGAGCTCAGAGCTGGAATTTGTAGTGCATATTATTGTAGAGTCATCAGCATACTGGATTACTGAGCATTGTGGGAGAGTGGTGTGAAAGTTGTTAATAAAGATGCTAAATAAGACAGGACCAAGTATGGAGCCTTGGGGTACCCCTGTGGAAGTATTGAGGAAGGAAGAGTAAGACTGTTGCCATTTGGTGGATTGCTGCCTATTGGAGAGATAGCTACTGGACCATTGTAGGGTAGGTGGGGAAATGTGGAGGGTAGATAGTTTAGAGAGGATAATAGTGTGGGAAATGTTATCGAAAGCTTTGGAGAGGTCGAGGAAAAGAGAAGCAATTATTTTACCAGAATCCTGTGCCCAGTTAACTGTATCAAGGAAGGAGAGAAGGGCTGTAGTGGCGCTGTGCCCTGATCTGAAACCATGCTGAGTGGGTGACAGAATTTGATTTTCAAGCAGGTGGTTGAGGAGTTGGGCATGGATGCATTTTTCCAGTATTTTGGAGAGGGGTGAGAGAATAGCTATGGGTGGAAAGTTTGTGGTGTCTGTGTTGCTGCTGCCTTTGTGTAAGGGGAGAATGAATGCTTTTTTCCAGATGTCTGGGACAAGGGATTCTTTAATTGATCTGTTAATGAGTATGCTGATGGGATAAGCTATAGAGTTTGCAGCTAACTGCAGGAGGTGTGGGGGTAGATCATCAAGGGCTAGAATACAGGGTTTAAGCTTAAGTAAAAGTATTTTTATTGTGGCAATGGGTAAGGGGGAGAATTTTAGGTTAGGGTTAAGGGTAGACTTGTTTTCTGGGATGGTTTGGTCATTAGCTGTCTTGATGGTGGTGGTGTTAACCATAGGAAAGGTGGTGGTTAGGTTAGCTATGGTGTCAATGAAGTAGGAACTGAAGAGGGGGGCAAGTTCAGTAGATCATTATTTTGAATCGACTACAAAACACATTTTGAAGAGGACTGACAAAATAGTCTTTATGTCTGAAGCTTTACTGAAGTGATCATGCAGGATCATAAGAACATAAAGGAACAAACAAAGCACCTACTAATAAAAGAAACACAGCAGAAGCATCAAGTTCGAGACCAATATTAAAGACTATAAAGAGAGGTTGTCAGTGTTCATTAAAGAAACCAAAACAGTGTAAGAAACTTCTCTGTGTGGAAGATTTTCAGTCCATATATTTCTAGTTAATCACTGTATATTAATCAGATCAGACAATAGTAGTAGAAGTAGCGAACGTATAATAACGAATAAAGTATCCTTTATTAGGATTTTCGACTGGAAACAGACTGCCTGCCTTGCTTGGATTTCTTTCGAATACTTAGTAATGCTGTAGAATTATATATTTTCTATTATTACTTTTTGACTTGACGAGTTTACGTTCGCTACTTCTACTACTATTGTCTCATCTGATTAATATACAGTGATTAACTAGAAATATATGGACTGAAAATCTTCCACACAGAGAAGTTTCTTACACTGTTTTGTTTTTAGACCCACTACATTTTAGTGGGTTGTTTTGAGACTTCGGGGATACCACGGAGATTACTTGTTTTTTGTTCATTAAAGAAACTAACCATCAAAAAAGTAGCAAAACTGGTGAATCAGAAAGAAGCTAAAGAAGTGGAGAAAGTTCAGTGGATATCTTGTTCATGGAAGGTGGACGAGAAGGTTACAAAGGAGAGATGAAGGTTCTGCTTATGAAGTAAAATCAATTGCATATAAGAATCAAAGAACTCTACATGACTAGAACAGTGTTGCATGCTAAGAGATTTGCATTCATCCCCAAGCAGAAGAAGGACAGTGCCAGTTATGGCAATGCTAGCCATACAGATGTCCAGGGAGGTTTCCACTCATGGACTCATGACAGACTTGAAACTACAACAAAATGCTCAGCACAAAGGTTGGCCCAAAATACTGGGAAAGCTAATGAAATTCTTTTATTTATGCCAATTAATAGAAATCCAAGGAAATGATAAATAAACTGATTTTGATGCCTATAATATTTTTATCAGTAAAGTCTCGTGGTAGGCTTGCCAGAATACAACCCACAACATCCATAAAGAACCAGACAGGACATGGTGACAGCTAAGCCATTATCTAATGTAACAAAAATGTAACAAAAAGGAGCAATACAGTGAACAGTCAAGAAGAGATACATCTTTTTATGGGATTAAATCTAGGGAGCAGTTGCACATAGACAGCAAAAAATAAATAAAAAGAGTCCATGTCATATGATATTGTCCATGCCGTATGATAGACTGAGTGATCTAAAATGATTTGTCTTTTCTGATTTCTGGCATTTCACTAGAAGCAATCATAACTTGAGTTATTCTATACAAGGTATTTACAACAGAAGAAAAAAATGTAAACAAAGTGTTTCGATCTATGTGTCACCTGCTTACTACTCTTTTGCTAGAAGATCTAGGAGAATGTGTCTCTGATGCCCTCCCTGTGGGAAGAATAAAGACACCTTGTTGAAGTTTCATGTACTTTATTCAATTAAGCAGGTAGACGGCTGAGTGTTTTTGTTCTAAGTTCTACCTACTTAACTGAATAAACTACTAAAGGGTTTTATCTGGACCTATCCTTTGTACTCTATTTCTTGCTAGTCTGGTCACCCTCTGGGTCACAGGTGGGACACCAGACCTGAATCAAGCTTTCTGGATTACCTCTGTTTTCTGATTATTATTCTTCAGAACTTTAGGTAATGTATGTGAACTATCTCTTGTTGTATCTTTCGGCTTTTCCTGGTCAGGGGTCGCCACAGTGGAACTCCGGTCCGCTAATGACTGGCAGTAGATTTTTACGTACCGAGTTGCCAGCCCTGACGCACAACCTTCAACGAAGGTACGCCCATTCACGCATGTCTCCACACAGAAGACGCTTTAGCTGAGAATCGAACAGGACAACGTCTTACTGTGAGGCGACAATGCTACCGCAGCACCACCACCGAACTATCTCTAAATATCTAAAAAGGAAAATCTGGTCAAGTTAGGAATAATAGGCCCATTGACATAGACATTGCACTAATATTCACTTAAGAGTATAAAAGGGTCCCAGAAAGTAAAGGGTTACTCTTACTTAGATCAGAAAGCTTAACCACAATCCTCTGCATCAGAATTCAGGTGGGGGTATTGTGTCATGGTTACTTCTTCTGATCTAAGAGAAGCACAATACAAAATTCCTTTATCTAGTTATAAAGGGGTTAGTTTGTCAACCATACTCAAGTGTGGCTGGTCCACCAATACACAAAAAGGGGGAAAGATATTACAGGGAAATGGTGCACTCATTGTATTTTTATTTTCTGAGCTATTTTAATACATTAAAAATCATTCTAGATGCTTCTTATAAAATTTTAGTATCTTTTTCCACAACATGGGGCCCTGATATATTAATGCAGTCATGTTTTAGTCCATTCTTGCTCCCATCTCAGAATCCATTTCAAGTGCTCTCTATATGAGTCATGCTAGACATAAGAAAGTAACGCTGTCTTCTAGTTCATTGAGATGCAATGCTAGCAGTGTAACTCACAGGCATCTTACTCACCTTCTGCAGCAGGAGTACTTGCAGTTTTGCTCATGAATGTCTATCACATATTCTCTCAGAGCCTGTTATAAGCCATTCAGAATAATTTTAGAACTCCAGACAAAGAAAGTAGTGACATTCCAGGTTTTTGTAAGGATTGTCATTTTTGTAGTCTTATGCTATGAGCACTGACAGACCCTCCCCCAAACTCTTCCTGACATGCCAAGCTAGCATTGCAATCCAAGAGCTGTTAGTTAACACTTCCAAGAAATTGTTCTGCTACTTTCTGGTGACGGCAGCAGTAGGAAGTTTTTTTTTTTTTTTTTCATTTTTTTGTTATTCTGAATGTTGAAGAAGTGTGTTAAGGTGCTTGCTATTTTTGCTCAAAAGCAGTTTACAAGGACAGTTCAAAACTGATGCACAACTACCTTCATACATTAAATTTTTTCACTTCTGTAGTATTGATACCCCTTGATTTGTTATAGTAGAGTATACTAACACTTCATCAAAATCATAATCTTTGAGCATGACACATCAGTTGTTCTGTGTGAAAGAATAACACTACTTTTTATAAATCTGTTGCAGTTACAGAAAATATCTCTTACAGGGCACATAAAACTAATATTACTTTCTATAAAACTGGTGCATTTACAGAAAATGCCACGTACAGGCCTGAATTTATAAAGGTTACCATGAGGTATACTTGATGTATACACCTTGCGGTTGTTGTGTTTTTCGGCTTTTCCCGGTTAGGGGTCACCACAGTGGAACTCCGGTTCGCTAATGATTGGTAGTTGATTTTTACGTGCCGAGTTACCAGCCCTGACGCACAACCTTCAACTAAGGTATGTCCATTCATGCATGTCTCCACACAGAAGATGCTCTAGCTGAGAATCGAACTGGACAGCGTCTTACTGTGAGGCGACAACGCTACCGCAGCACCACCACCGCGGGTCTATGTATACACCTTGCGGTAACCTTTTGGAATTCAAAGACAGCCCTTTTACAGTGCTTTTGCAAAAAGATATGCAAAACAATATTGGGTTGTCTCCCTAGCCATGCCAGATGCTAATGAATCAGTCCCAGGAAGAGGCATATGCTAACTGTCTGTAGTAAGGCATCTACGCATCCACATGATTCATAGAATTGCTTGGCTACATAGATACATTTTCTGGTCCCTCTCTGTAGTGAACACTACAAATGGCCATGTTCATCCATCATGGTCGTGATAAGTGCTGTGGTGCTTAGTGGTAAGGTAGTGTTAAGAGGTATGTATGTGAGTGTATGCAAGGGACTGCATATGTGGGTGTTACATGTAAGTGTGTACATGCTTGGGAGGTAGCAGTAGTGGAATTAGCAAGTAGGAAAGTTATGTAGAAATGTGTGTGTGTGTGTGTGTGTGTGTGTGTGTGTGTGTGTGTGTGTGTGTGTGTGTGTGAGAGAGAGATTGGGTGGGAAAGGGTCTGTTTTGTGTGTATGTAAGTTAAGGAACTAGGTGATGGTCATACATCTACAAACTCCCAGACTAACAAGCAGAACCTGAAACAATTGGTTGGGGAGAACAGCTAGCCATCAGGGATACCTCTGTAAACCAATGTCTGAGCAGCATGTAAACAAACATGGATCACTGGTGACAGGAAGCACAAGACACAAGGGATTTAAACTTGTGCCTGAGTGGCACGGACACAGAACAGGGATTGGGATGGGGAGAAGCACTAGCCAACAAGGATAAGTCTGTAGCTATGTACCTTAATGACACACAAGAGGGTGGGGGACATTAAACATCAGGAATTACTCTGCATAATGTACCTGAGTGACACTTAACCACAATGTAGGTGGGGGGGTCGCTAGTCACCAGGGATAACATCTGAAAATAAGTGAAACAAAATCAATGTACAAAGGGGGGAAGGGATTTGAACCCTGCACTCCTGACATACAAACCCCCTGCATTAACTAATATATTAGTGCAGTAGGGCTTTTTTAACATATATTGAAGATCTCAGGCACCATGCAGTACCTGCAACATTTTATGATGTACAAAGGAGAGGAACAACCTCACAGCACAACCATAAAGAGTCATTTAGGGCAGCAGCTTTTCTCCTAACATGCATTTACTGAAGGATATGAAGCTGGAATATCTGCCCTTAAGGCCTGTGATTGCAATCATCTGCAAATTACCATGGCGGAGAAAAAGTAGACATTGTAGACATTCTGACAACAGGGACAGGTACGAGGTATGTGGTTCATATGTGTGTGTATTTGATCGTGTGCTTGTGCATGCGAGAGTGATTGTGGGTGCCTGTGTTAACACAATGTGGCCATAATCATTAACTATAGCAGGAAAGTACAGATCCACATTCTCTGTAGTTAAAGCTGGTTCATATGCAGGGAAACTATCTGAGCATTATGTGTCTCCTCATTGCCTCTAATTTGTTTATGAATTCCAAAATACCTCATTGCAGAAAAAGGGCCTTTTTACCACAGCCCTTAATGTGAGCGGTAGGGATCTTAATGAATCCTTAGGAAAAATAGATCACTATACAAAATAAGAGGTCAGTTATTAGGACTTCCATATTTTTAGATGCCCAAATTGGGATGTCCTTCCTAAAACTTGAGAGTCTGCAGGAAAAACCATGCCATCATCAAATCAAAATTAATTATTTTCATCTTGTTACCAAAATAAAGACTTTGTGATGTGCAATGTTGGTTGTTTATAGTACTTTTTTAGGATATTAAACAAACTTAAATATAGTATCAAAGCTTTCTAGGACAGTAAGAGAAAAGTTAGACATGGGGATTCCATAAACTCCATGCAGGCATAGTGCAAAGCCTGCATGGAGTTTATGTGCTTGCGGGGTGAGCAGCAGCACTATATGCATACCACGTTACTACATTTAAATGCAAACAAGTGCAGTTTCATGGCCATCAACAGTGTTGCCAGCCAGGAAGCCATGTAAAGCAACATGGACACCAGCTGATATGTAAATCTGCTTACCTACAAGCAAACTAGATCTGTAGGATTGTGCAGAACATCCCAGCGATTACGGAGGTTATTAATACAGCAATGTATATAGTTCCAACACATTACATGAAAGTGTATACAGTGCAGAGTATTGTGGAAACCTGTTTCAGGCATACTGAATAAAAGTTGTATAAATGATCAGTTAGGGTACATAGACTGCATTATAAATAAATATTCAGGGGAAGTGTGGGTGTGTATTGAAAAGTGACACAAAGATGAATAGTACGAATGAACACAGGGGAAGAGGACAGGTATAACATGGCAATGTACACCAGATGAGGGCATGTCAATGAAGACAGTTGTAGCATGAACACAAATCACATATCAACATGATACAGTACGGACTGCACAGTTATTGTATGCTATGTGACTGCCACACAAGGTGACATATCAATGGAGAAGATCCTTTGTGATATAAGCATCCTGAAATGAACAATGGAGAGGACATATATCAGGGATGGTCTATACAATAGGGGTTAGGTGCATATTCTGAAGCTGTGCAAAATGAATTGCCTAAATATGAATGTAATGTGAGCACAGGTCTCAACCAGCTGGGACACATTAGGTCAACAGTAGACAGAAGCATGCACAGAATAATACCACCAGTAATCCCATGTTTTTGTCATAAAATATGTGACTGTGAGTGATCATAGATGGTTCTGCAAGAACATACTTGTACAACTATTATGATCTGTCAGCAATTTGTGAGGGGAATCAAACACACCTTCCTCAAACTTTAACATCTGCTGGAGTTAAGAGGGACACTATTGAACCTGTATTTGAGATTATGAGCAATCTTTGCTAGTTGACAGGTGCACATGGCATATATATGGTACAATCCACACTGTCATGAATGTATCCCATGCCATCAATGTTGTCAATCAGCTATGTATTTACTGTGTGTATCACAGGAACATGTATCAGACATGCATCTTGTATAACACCTCGATGGGGGTTCTGCACCATCAACAACTAATGTATATGAAACAAAAAGAATACTTAGGTATGGCTGATAAAATATGTGGGAACTCAGTGTGGCAACTTCAGTAACTCATCTGTGGAAGATGTGCTGTGAGGTACACGAAAAAGGGTGCATTGTACTCAGTTATTGGTGTGATGAGGGCTGAGAACTATGGAACTATAATGCCCTTTGATGTGGATGTCCCGCACACACTCAGAAATTGTGTTGCATACAAAGGAATAATCACCACTGTGGGCACATGCCAGTGGCCATTCCGCATACCATCTACCTGAATACACAGATCACATACAACTTGGTCTGCTCATAGGAGTGTGCTATCTATATTATAATTGGCTTATATATTTGCTTTTGTAACGTAACTAACCCCCCATGATTTTTTGTTCATCTACTATGTCTCCATGGCCATCTCCTAGCCATCATTACACCATGTAAAAATCAATCCCTATATCTATATTATGGAAGAAGTAGGACTATTATGTGTATGTGTATATTTGTTAGATTTCATTACATCCTTCCACTGCCTATATGGGACTTGTGTACCACACCATGACAGAATTAGCAATCACACATGCAGTGGTCTGGAGATGGCTTGCAGAGGCTCATGGAAGGACCCTGCTGCATGATGTGTGTATGCATATTTGACATGAGGATATCTTCGACTCCTCTGCAGGAAGGATGTCATGTGGCTAGAAGAAAAAGGAGGATGCATGGGGCTAAGAGCTATTTCAAAGATCATACAGTGGCATAATGTACCACCAGCCACACACACACACACACACACACACACACACACACACACACACACTAGACTGGGCCTTATTTTTTTACATTACACCTGTGTAAGTAGAGAACATGAATGCTATGCAGTGTCACAGTAACATCATACATAGGTCTGACTGCAACTCTGACACACTGCACTTTATGGAGTATGATAGCATCATTGTATGCTGGGGAGAACATGTTGTGAGCACTGTAGGGCATGGATGTGGAGTCACATGCCTGTGTAAAATTGTCTCAAAAGTGACAGTTGTATGTATAAACACACAAGTTGCCTGCTGTCAGATTAGGACACATATATGTGTAGGTAAAGTAACTTGCAAACACAGTAGTTAATGTTACTGCCACATCACAGGATTAGTTTGAATACTGTCAGAGTGCATGTTATACAGGATGACATCATCATTGTGTGCTACAACAAGATGTTCTGAAGAGGGTTTGACATAGCTGTGGATTCACATATCATTTGAAAATTGTCATCATAGTGATTGTTGAATGCACACACAGTTGACTGCAGTGAGAACAGAACCCCTACCTAATTATTTACAGAGTGCAGTACTTAATGCGAGCGCCACAGCACGAATCTGGCTTTTATAGTGTCAGGCACCCCTTTGTAGCTGATAACATCAGCAGAGTCTTGAGAAGAAGATGGTAATAGTAGTGTCCCACATGCAGATGTAAAATGTTCTCCTGAATGTCAACCACCTGAACAAACACGCATACCATTTGACTGCAGTGAGAACAGAACCTCTACCTAACTAAGGACACTGACAAGAGACCTCAGTATTTAACAGAAGCACCACAGCATAAGCCTGACTTGAAAAGTGTCAAACAACACTTTATAAGTGATGAGATCAGCAGTGTCTGGTGTGAAGAGGATGGTAATAGCAGTGTCCTACATGCAGATGTAAAATGGTCTCTTGAATGTCAACCAACTGAACAAACACACACCAGTTGACTGCAGTGAGATTGGAACCCTTACCTAACTAGGTACACCAGCTAGAGAACTCAGTACTAAAAGCAACCACCACAGCACAAGCTTGACTTTTATACTGCTGTTGTACAATTTATAGTGGATGATATCATCACTGGATGTTTGACAAAAGATATTGGAAGTCTTGTATGAAATGAATGGCCAGCCATGCATGACTGTCAAGGTATTAAAGTTCTACATGTTACCAGATTGAATGTGCTAAATGTAATATTTGCTGTTGTGTTTCCGATGTGTAGGTATACTTTAGCATACAGCTTTACAAACTATATGCAAACTCCTGTCTACATTACTACAAGTACTGGAGAAATATGAACATGTATCGTCAGTATAAAGATGTACGTGGTATATAAAAAACATTTTTTATTTATTTCTGCAGTGTAATTGATATATTTGGAAACAAGTACTGAGAGACCAAGTTTCAAGTGCATGGGTGCAGGTAGCACATCTCTACAGTGTAAATATCTGTTCTTTCCGTACAAAGGACTTTCCCTTTGGATGTGTTTTTACATGTCCTTTCATGGGCTGAAGACTAAATGGAAGTAAACATAAGTAATACATGTCCAATGTGAACTTTCCATAGTGCACTGCCAAGCAGCTGGTTTTGCACAATCGATAACAAAGTCTTTGCACATGCGGGATATGCATTTATACTCCTTTCCCTGTTTGTTCATAGTTAAGAGATGAGCAAATGCAAGCACTGTGGATAGTACTGACTGTAAGAAAGACACCTGCTTCTTATCTGATGCTTTGGCAGCAGGTGTAAGTGTACTCAGATATTTCTTTTGAGGCCAGATGATACAGGGGTCGAATCCAGATGTAGTTAATACTTTTAAGTATGTATTAAGAATTAAATTAAATCATTCTTTATTCTACTTTCACTGTTTGTTACCTTAGCATAGCATGCTTAAGCAGTATTGCACACAGGTAACCACACCATTAAAGAGCCATTCATCCTTGCTTGGCATTGCTGCATGATGCTAAACTCTGTGCAAAAGCAGAGGACAAAAAGTAAAGGGCTCCTTTGGGTTGTTTTCATTTATATATGTGGTGTGTGATTTTATTTTTGACTAGATTAAAGGTGTTAAAATCTGATAGATAGGAAAGTGGAGAAATGGGGGCAAGCAGGGGGCAGAACAAAGAGAACGCTATAGAAGAAAGTGCAGGAGGGGGCTAGGAAACAACTGTAGCTATCCACTTTTTCAACAGTGTAAAATGAAAGTATGTATAGAATATTGGCTGAATTTGGACTTTCACCTTAGCAAAGAGGGGTGACATTAATGCAATCATATTGTATAGCTAATTAGACTGAATCAAGTGTGTAGAAAAGACAGCTATGTAACGTGGAGAGCTATGTATGGGACAATTTTTTTGTGGGACAGATTTTTATTTTGTTATTTTTTTTTTTTTAGTTCAATAAGAGAAGAATGTTGGGTAAGGGACGTAGGTATTTCTGAGTCAGGTAAGTAGGGTAGGTGAGGAAGTGGATGCAGGCAAACAAGATAAGACACAGGGATGGTGAGTGACACAAGTTGGAGGATAGGGTCTATATTACGTTATCAAAAAGCTGTTATATTGAACGGCTTTTCATCGACCCATAAAAGTTGAATTCTTATAATAGCGAACACCCAAATGAGCAAATTATTTCCCTGGGAAAGAAACCACTTGGCCATCCTTGTATGTTTGCCTGTTTCCCCACTGTAGTGTGATCTCGGAGTTGGTATATTTAGTAAGGGGGGTGGGGGGCACAGCCCCCCCCACATCAGGGGGTGTAGGGGGTAAAGCCCCCAGTTTGTTATGTTTAAAGTAGTGTATAGTTCGTGGTAGGACTAGTGATTTATTTCCCAGGAAAAGAATTAGCTCATTTGGGTTTTCGCTATTATAAGAGTTTGGCTTTTACGGGTCGATGAAAAGCCGTTCGATATAATGACTTTTTGATAACGTAATATAGACCCAGGAGATGCCATGATTGTTGACAGGGAGGGGACATCGGATGTCCTCACCCACAGAACTGTCATTTTTGTCCCCTTGCTCTGCTGGCTGTTGGAGTACTTGACATCTTTTTCTATGGACCATAACAGAGAGCATCCTCTCCATCTGGGGTAGCTGTGCACCAGTGGTTCTGTGCATGACCCTATGCACCAAACCTAATAATTCCTGGTGGGTGACAAAATCCCCAACTCCACCTCTACTCCCAGAGGGTACCACAGCACCAGCTGCTGGGGTAATGCTACCTGATGTGGAGAGCCCGGGTGCTGCAGGGGAATAGAAGCAGTACTGCCAAGTTAGGTCCCAGATATTCTGGGCGTCAGTAGAGAAACTGGTGGAGCAGGGGCAGGCTGAGCCATAGTGATTGGCTTAACTCCCTGTGCTTTAAAGCATTTTATGAGTTGTCAGCTGTGGATGTCAAGAAAAGGTTGTGACCATACATATAAAAATAAAAAAGAGATGACTGTTGGTGTACCAGAAAAAAAAGAGATAATTAGTACCATCATATGTGACATAAAATGAATTATTACAAATAAAAAATATATTTCTACTTTTACATTTAAGTGTACTTCTTAACAACTACAACTTATATTTGATGATTATTCAAATTAATCTTTACAGTGTGCATATACTGCACATATGCTTGGTCAAATTATACAGATTAGTATTAGTAGTTAACAGCAGGGCATTTATGCCACTTCTGTTGAAATTATTATATAATATTTTTTAACTGATTTGACTATATATTTGGTACTTTTAGTATTTGACCCCACAACGTCTGACTGCAGTATTACACTTGACTCCTACAGTTGGCTTGTGCTACAGACTGAAGCATCCATGCTTGATTTTACAATTAGGATATGCATGCTTAATTTGCTAATGTTGTATAGAAGAGTGATATTTTAGATAAAATAGTTATGTTGCGCTGCATACATACCCTTTGTTACCCTCAGTTTTTCCAAATGCTCAGCATGGGCTTCCCTATTCACCATTATATCCTGATTGGCTGTGGAAAAAAAAATAAGAGAACAAGAGAAGAGTATTATGCATACCAGTCTTGCCTATATGCAGCTGTCTATCTAGTTTAAATTCTCTTTATCTGTATACTTGCACAACTGTAGGATGTCAGCAGCCCTAATATCAGCCAGCCACTGGTTGAGTACATCCTGCTTGAACCTTTTGAGGTCATTAAAATGGTGCCTGTACTGTTCTCCAGTGGGTGGAATGCCAGTCACACTGAACACAGATAAAACAAAAACGGGACTCCGATAAAAGACCGGTACTAATACAAACTCATATATAATAAAACAAAAAAGTGCCAGACCAACACAGCTGGACAAAGAGAAATTTATTCAGAAGAAAAGTAAGCGCTTTCACGATAGTTCAAATTGCTTCATCAGACTCACTCTGTGAAATACAATCTCTGTTTAAATAGTGACACACAAACAAGTAAAATGAGTGCAAACAATTAAAAATCAATTAACTCTAATTAGGACTATATTAACCCACACTTCTTAAAGAATCAAACTTCATAAATACAATATACCTATTCAAAGTCATCACAAAGATATAAGTATATATAGAAAGATGTGTATATACACACAGTTATATATAACAAAATGTAAATCATAATATATATATATATATATATATATATATATATATATATATATATATATATATATATATAAACTTCATAAGTGCATTCTAGCTGTTTAAAATCTGTTTAAAAATGATGCCCAATCTAAATTAATGTTTCAAGGCACGTGCTTTAAGGAAAGGTTTTATTGAAAGAACCCCATTCAAATCAGGTGCTGTATCTGCGTTAAGGAGGAGAATCCACTTTTGTTCTTCTAATTCTGTCCAGTTTTTAATATCTCCTCCTCTTATCCCTTCAGCTAGTACCTCTAGTACCAGAAACCTAAAACTATGTTCTATACCATGCTCCTTAACATGTTAGGCTAGAGAATTGTTGTCCTTGCCATTCCTAATGTCTCTGTAATGTTCTAAAATTCTCTCTCTTAGTTGCCTATTACATTTACCTATATAAAAGGCATGGCAGTTTAGGCAATAACTAAAATGGACAATATTACTAGTCCTGCAGTCTGCATAGAAATCTGTTTCTGTCTTGAACTTAATGTAGGGATGTATGTAATTGGCCCCTGTGTGAATATATCTACATGCTGCACAATTCCTACATTTGTAAGTCCCCATCCTATCTGATCCCAATATCTCATTCAAATTAGATGAGTTATAACAAAGATGTCTTTTCAATGACTTGTTATTTTTGAAAGAGAAGTGCGGTGTAGTATCTATAACATTTTGCAGTTCATCAATGGTATTCAAAATATTCCAGTTGTTTTTTATAGTGTCAGAAAAACTATTTACATCACTGGAATATGTTAGAAGGAACCTAAAGGTCCCTCCGACCTTCTCTACCATGCATTCTTCTCCAACTACTATTTTAGCATAATAGGGTCTGCATTTCCCTTCTCTTTCCTTCCATGCATCTATAATACAGTTGTCTATCTCTTTTTCACAATAACTTATATCTAAAAATTCTTGTTTCAAAGATGCAATCGCTAATTCCAGTTGTCCATCATCATTATGCAATCGCATTACTCTGTACAGCTGTCCTTTAATTACATTTTTTAAACATGTCTAGGATGCATGCTGTTTTTGTGTAATAAATTATTCCTATGAACTGGTTTCATATACATGCTAGTTCTTAGGTGAGTTAGCTCTGTTTTTCTAACCATGACATCTAGAAACTCTATCTCTTCCATGGAATATTTATATATTGTGTCTTTCGGCTTTTCCCGGTTAGGGGTCGCCACAGCGGAACTCCGGTCCGCTAATGATTGGTAGTTGATTTTGACATGCCGATTTACCAGCCCTGACACACAACCTTTAACGAAGGTACGCCCATTCACACATGTCTCCACGCAGATGACGCTCTAGCTGAGAATTGAACCGTACAGCGTCTTACTGTGAGGCGACAACGCTACCGCAGCACCACCACCGTGGGTTCTATATGTAAATCTTGAAAATCTGTGGAATGCTGTAAATATTCTATGAATCTCTCTGGTGTCTCTATCGATCCTTTCCATAGGAGAAAAATGTAATCCACAAAACGTGTATACCATGTTATGTGTCCACAAAATTCATTAGCTTGCAACAATATGTCCCTCTCTCATTGTACTAACACAAGGTTGGCTTAGCTATTGGCACATGCTCTGCCCATAGCCACGCCAACCTTCTGTACATAAAAACTCTCCTCAAACACAAAAAACATTATTTTCTAAGACAAGCTCTAATAGAGCACATAATAAATTGATTGTTTCATTTGTAAAACAGTGATTAATATTCAAGAAGTTCCTGATGTTCTCACCCCCCAAGCATTGGGAATCACTGTAAAAAGGGACTCAATAGCCATAGTTACCAGACAGTAATCATTATTTAAATTAGAAGTGATGACATACAGCTTTTGTAAAAAAGATTTAGTATCTCTGAGGACTGTATCACACCATTCCAATAAAGGGTGCAAATTCTTTTCCACATAAATGGAAAGTGGTTCTGTCACCCAGCCCTTCCCAAATACTGTTGGGCACATGGGTGGACATTCAACATTTTTATGTACTTTGGGCAAACCATAGATCATGGGAACAAGTGGCTGTTTCACCTCAAAATACTGAAATACTTTCTCATTGATCATGCCTGTACGAACTGTGCACCATGTAAATATTTTCACACAGGAGCCAATTACATACAATATTGTCTATTTTAGTTATTACCTAAACTACCATGCCTTTTATATAGGTAAAAGTAATAGGCAACTAAGAGAGGGAATTTTACAACATTACAGAGACATTAGGAATGGCAAGGACAACAATGCTCTAGCCCAACATGTTATGGAGCATGGTATAGAACATCGTTTTAGGTTTCTGGTACTAGAGATAATAGCTGAAGGGATAAGAGGAGGAGATATTAAAAATCGGACAGAATTAGCAGAACAAAAGTGGATTCTCCTCCTTAATGCAGATAGAGCCCCTGGTGTGAATGGGGTTCCTTCACTAAAACCTTTCCTTAAAGCATGTGCCTTGATACATTAAATTAGATTGGGCATAATTTTTAAACCGATTTTAAACAGTTAGAATGCACTTATGACGTTTTTGTATATATATATATATATATATATATATATATATATTTTTTTGTGATTTACATTTTTTATATACAACTGTGTGTGTGTGTGTGTGTGTGTGTGTGTGAGTGTGTGTGTGTGTGTGTGTGTGTGTATATATATATATATATATATATATATATATATATATATAGAGAGAGAGAGAGAGAGAGAGAGATATCTTTCTATATATATCAAACTTGGAACCAAAATCCTTAAAATGGATGTGATGTCTTCAATAAAAAAGGAAGAACAAGTACAAGCTGCCAAAGATGGTAAAAAACAGGTTTAATCCAGACGCACTGAACAATGAACACTCCAACACGGTAGCACCAAATTCACCAATAACCTAGGTTTCGTCCCAAGGAAATGACTTGGGACGAAACCTAGGTTATTGGTGAATTTGGTGCTACTGTGTTGGAGTGTTCATTGTTCAGTGCGTCTGGATTAAACCTGTTTTTTACCATCTTTGGCAGCTTGTACTTGTTCTTCCTTTTTTATTGAAGATCTTTCTATATATACTTATATCTTTGCGATTGACTTTGGATAGGTATATTGTATTCATAAAGTTTGTTTCTTTAAGAAGTGTGGGTTAATATAGTCCTAATTGGAGTTAATTGTTTTTTAATTGTTTGCACTCATTTTACTTGTTTGTGTTTCACTATTTAAACAGAGTTTGTATTTCACAGAGTGAGTCTGATGAAGTGAAGTGAACTATCGTGAAAGCGCTTACTTTTATTCTGAATAAATTCTCTTTGTCCAGCTGTGCTGGCCCAGCACTTTTTTGTTTTATTATTACACATTGAAGACAGCCTTGGCCAGACTATTCCATGTCTCATGCCGATTTTCTGAAGAAGCTCTGTATTAAATGAACGAAAGCGCTTAACACTGTGTCTCTGGGTCGTATTTTGTTGTTTTATGAGGTATTCCATGCCTCAGACTTGCACTGGGAGCCAGTATAGACCCCCCCCCCAGCAACCTCCAGCTGTGACACTTTATAAGGAGTCCAGTAAAGATTCTAGACTGCTCGACACCACACCTTTGAGCTCTAAATTGGGCATATTCCCTTCTACCTCCAGGCATGTCCACTCAGGGCAAACAGCAACAGATAATAGTGCTTTCCTGCCAGTTCATGTTATTGCATTTACTGCTAATAGGTTCATAGGTTCATAGCTAGGTACTAGGATATTGGCCCAAGGGCCTACGTAAGCCTAGCCAACAAGATTCCCTGGCGTATGCCATCCAAGAAAGTTAATTAATGCACAAACTAGAGCAACCATGACAACCTCATTTGTGCGATATTAAGCAGAGAGCAACAGTGCCAAACAGGGAGGAATGCAGTTTTTTTTAACTAGGAAGGTTAATCTGATAATTGGCATTAGTTTATGGGCTGGTTGCTGCTGTAACTGTTAGATGATTCAACTTTGCAGACATGTAATGGAGGCATAAATGTTATGACCTGATACTTTTTTGTGTGGCTTTACACACTCATAAAATTAATTTGTATAATGTGGGATTCAAAACTAAGCATTTAAGACAAATCATAATCCTCAAAATAGATGATTTTTTATTCTTGTCACAGAAGTGCTTGTTGGACATGCTCATTAATTATATATAAACACATATGACAGAGTAAGCCCCGGTGGTGCAGCGGTAGCATTGTTGCCTCACAGCAAGAGGTTCTCCCGTTTGATTCTCAGGTGGAGCTCCTTTTGTGTGGAGTCTGCATGTCCTCCCCGTGGTCGAGTGGCATTTGAAAGATATGCGTAGAATGGGCATGCCTTCGTTGCAGGTTGGGTGTCGAGCTGGCACCTTAGCATCCATAAAAAATCTACTGCCAATCATTAGCAGACCGGAGTTCCGCTGTGGCAACCCCTAACCGGGAAAAGCTGAAAGAAGAACAACAACATATGACAGAGTGAAGGTTAACCGTGTATATGTGTGACCTGACAATGTCTTGGTTTACACATTCATGTGTGTTTGACTATCATTCAGGTCTAAATGCCATCCAAGGCTAAAGAAGACAATTATAATTACAGAATCAGAATATTCCGTATACCCTCTGTCACATATATAATTCATATGAGCTCCACTGCTATACATACTTATTGTTATTTATAATTATGCTTATTTTTTTTTTTGTTCTTTAAAACTGAGTGGATAAGCATTAATAAAATTGTGATTGTGATAGATTAGAACTCTGGCTCACATGCATTGTGAGCATTAACTTATATCAGTTGCCACAGGGAAGGTTGGACTGCAAATGTATTTTTACACTCATTACTGGGAACAGTGCCCACTGCAAATGAGACCTTGTTTATCAGAGCTGCTTATTACTTATACATATACATTAAAGAGATGAGTGTTTGAACATGTACTGTATGTGTGTGACATGCCACTTCAGAAAATAAATGTGTAATTGTAGAACCATAATTCTACTGATACCCACAGTTAAACATTTAATATAGGTTCATAGGTTCACAGGTTGGTACTAGGCTATCTGCCCGAAGGCATTTATAAGCCTGGCCAGAAAGTGTTGGCTTTCGCCACCCCCTTAGATTAGCTCCCTGTGCCTCTGTCCAGCAGAGCCACTGAAGTGATCCCCAAGGTATACCTTCTGTTTCCCATCCACTTGTCAAGGTTTCTTTTGAAGCGTGTTAGCGAGGAGCTCTGCCAAATGTAGATTGGGATCTTGTTCCAAAGCATGGGAAGTCTCTGGGACAAGAATCTATCCCTCCAGCACATCCTATTTATTGTTTTGGTGAGGTTTAGATCCCTAGAGTATGTGGCTCGAGGGGATAAGGTTTTCTTTAGGTGGAGCATGTCCATCAATTCTGGGTTGGACATGGCCTTGTATGTCAGGCAGAGATCACCTCTGAGTAGGCAGTATGCAACCGAGTACAACTGGAGTTTCTTCAGTCGAGCTACATAGGGCATCTGTTTGAGGCCAGTGATCCTTTTGGTGAGGTACTTCTGTGGTCTTTCCACCTGTTGCAGGTGTCTTGTAAGGTACATCCCAAATGGGGCGTTGTACTCTATGATGGGTCTGATGAGTGATGAGTAGAGGGGCACAATGACCTCTTATGGTCTGGATGTCAACCCTTTTGTGATTAGGTGGGCCACATAGAAGGATTTTCTAACCACTTTGGCAATGTGATTATCAAAGGTGAGATTACTATCTATTTGGGTCCCCAGATCCCTTATTACATCTTCCGTATTTAGGGGACTAGCACCTATGTGGTAGTTTGTGGGTACTTTGTTTTTTCCAAAGGGGATGACTATGCACTTTTTAGCATTTAGTTTGACGCCATGATTTTAACACCAGGTATCCATCTCAGTGAGTCCCTTTTGGAGGATGTCTGTGTCAGCCAGAGAGTCAATTATAGCCCCTAGTTTGCAGTCGTCTGCAAACTTGGTCAGCCATAGTCCTCCTGTGCTTGCCTGTACCTCTGAGAAGTATATGCCGAACAGGAGGGGCCCCAGGACTGAGCCCTGGGGAATGCCACTTGTAACCGGTTTAGAGTCGGACCTAGCTCCCACAACTCTCACCATGTGGGTTCTGTCTGTGAGCCGGTTGGCAACCCATCTTGTGACATAGGGGTTTATGTTCAGGCTGGTGAGCTTGTCTATAATACCAGAATGGGGAATGGTGTTGAAGACCTTAGTGAGGTCTAGGTAGGCTGTATGTACCACCTTTCCCTCGTCTATAACCTTGGTAACTGTCTCAAAGAAGTCCACCAGGTTTAGGAGGCATGATCTGCCCTTAACAAAGCCAAACTGGGTAGGGTCCAGTGTTTGGAGGTTCCCAATGTCTCTGTTAATGAGTTCCATGATGCGCTACATAGCCTTGCAGACCAAGCTAGTCAGGCTTATAGGGAGATAGTTCCCAGGGTCTGTTGTGGCTCCTCCTTTGTGGAGTGGAATAACCATTGCTATGCACCACTCTATGAGTATGTAGCATGTGGAGAGGCTGAGTTTGAACAGTGTGTTTAGGTGAGGGGTTAGTTTGTCTTTGAGCTTGTTTAGGATGCAGCCTGGGACATCATCCGGTCCCATTGATGCTGTGTTTTTGGCTTTGGAGAGGGATGTTTTAACCTGAGTGTCTGTGATTTCAGGGACCCTACATTCTTCTGGTATGGTTATGGGCCCTTTTAGGGGTAACAGGGGGTGAAGTTTGCGCTGAACCTGTCTGCCAGGATATTGGTGATATCAGTCAGTTCAGTGTATTTTGTGCCATTCTGCACTAACTCCGAGCAGATCTGAGCATTGCCACTTAGATTCTTGACATAGCTAAAGAATGCCTTGTGGTTATCTTTGGAGTCCTTGGCAATTTTTCTTTCAAAGCTCGCCTTGGATATATATCTGATATCCTGTGTATGTGCAATGCACCTGCTGTAGACAGTTATTTCTATGTTTGATTATTGTTGTCATGTTAATTTTAATCTAAAGTAAACTGGAACAATAGGAATAAAACTTTGGACTTTGCTGGATTAAAACCCAGGATCACCTGCATTGTAGCCCTACACTTACACCTGCTGCCACAGGAACAGTTAAGAAATAGCTGTATAGTTTCATCTTCATTACTGAGTATGTGTGTTAATTGCCACGCAACACCATTTAGTGTGTTTGTGCTGTGGCAAAACATAGAGGATTCAATGTATCCATTTTGAAATTGTCTACTGTCTGCTTCCTTTCTAGTGTTCTAGACCTGTAGGTTTGGGGAAAGTTGTTAACTGCCGCACAATGCTGCTTAGCAGGTTTGCATGATGTCAATAAAAAATACAACAATGTATCTGTTTTGGAATTGATTGCTGTATGCTTCCTGTCTGCAGGTGTTCTGTCTACTTCATGTTTTGTCCATTACACAATATTTGCTCAAAGTTAAGTGGTACGCAAACATGACAGGCAAAGTTCACCTTGGTTTATCCAACAAAATGGTGAACAACCAGCAGAAAAAGCAGCAGCAAGTTCAGCATGGATAAAAGTTCCTTTAGAAGATTTATTAACAAACTCACACTTAAAAACAATAAAAAGGTATCATTAAATAAAGTGAGATACTAGCACTTTCATACTGGTACCTTCCAGAACTTCATCAGATAAATCTAAACAGATTACACCCACCTTAGCCCTTAAATAATCTCTGTTGAAGCCACAATGTTTCAGCTTCTCCAGATTTAAAGAGACAGTGTTCAAAAACATTACATATTATAACTTTAGCTCTTAAAATCTAACAAATATAAAATTAACTTTTAATTACTTAAAAACAAATAAGCAGGCAAAAATAAACAATTTATAAATAAAATAATTAAACATTAAATGGACACCTATATAAAATATATTATTACTAATAAACCATAGATAAAAATTAGAAACAAGCATATTTATAAATTCATTCATTTCCTACTCACCTTGGTTTATCCTTGTGAGCAGTGTTTATTGTGTTTCCTCTTTAAAGGACAAATGTGGCACTTGAACCTTGATATACAGATAGTATATACTGTGTGGTTCACTGTGTTTAGCAGGTGTGCTACACACACACGATTCATGGGTGTAGTTTATGTAGTCTTTAGCATAGAAATATATTACATGAAATTTATTGTATTTATCCATTTCCCGAAGTTTGAGCTAAGCTGCTGGCTGTGCAAATAGTGATATTAAGAAAAATAAAATAAAAAATAAACATTACAAAAGAAATGTTAGTACACATTGAAGATTTTTACACAAGTCTTGCTTTGAACTGTCACACCAATAAACCTACAAAACACAGTAAGGATGTCTTATCCCTCTTTGCCACAGAAACAGTTTTTCAGCAGTAATTAAAATCACTTTGCATATAAGCAAGTCCCAAATCATCCGCAGTATTAACAAGATATATGACACTTGTACCCTCTCAGTTGTTTGTACATGTATTAATTTCAGATTTAGTGCAATGAGTAATCACACAACTGTTTATGGCTATTGTTTGAAACAATGCATCTCTGTCTTATCTTTGAATGGTGTCATTCTTCTCTTATCTGAGCAGTAATCTAAGACATGCAGTCTGTAAGACATTTGGTGTTATTGTCCTCAAAATGTATGAGAATATTAAATAGCAATAATATACAGTTTTCAACAAAGGCAGAGGAGTTTGGATATTACTGAATAGAAGCTGAGAAATGTGTGCTGCTTACTTAAATTTAAAACCTTGACAGAATTACTTTTATACTTTCTTAGTGTAACCTGGGTGACATACCCACTACAGGTAAGGGAGTCTGAATTGCTGCTGTGTTTTCCTTGTCCCCACCAGCAATCATTCTCAGTTGCAATCCATTAGCAACACACACTGAGGGAGTGCCTGCACTATGTTTGCACCTGCTACGCAGAGCCAAGGTTTCTGCATTCAGCAATTCTAATGAGTTCACATCTCATTTGCATCTTCACAGTGCTCAGAGGCCTGACTCTCCATATAAAAAGGTAACTGTGTGGCTAGGTAGCCTGAAGGTGAGGAGAATTGTGCATGTGGATAACAGAGAAGAGGATTGCTATTGCTTTGGCTTTATCTGCACAGAAGACTACTGATCTTGATAAGGTATGACTGAATTTTTCAGTTACATACTGGATTTCCTCACATGTACACACATACACATTAGCAAATGCAACTTTCATGTCTATGCACTTATTAGACATTTACAGATGTCATCATCATTTTCGTTGAGGCATTTTACTTTCTCAGATACACAGCCTTATTAACTTTCATCACAACTGTTACTGCTACAACTGCTTCTCTTTGTTCTCTTTTGTGTTATTTCAGTGAAATGTAAATGTTCTATACTGTCAATGAAACAGTGGTGTTACCTTTCTAGAATGGCATATAGACACCACTAAGGGAGTGCTGGGTACATGTAGAAGTGACAGACAATTGCATAGGTTCATAGGTTCATACTAGGCTATCTGCCCTGGGGCAATTATAAGCCTAGCCCGATTCTGTATGGCTTACGCCACCCCTTGATTTGAGTATACTGTGCCCTTTTTAAGGTTTAGTTTACTGTGCCTCTGTCTAATAGTGACATGGGAGTAATCCCTGGGACAAACCTACGATCCCCCATCCACCTATCGAGATTCTTCTTGAAGAGATTCAGTGAGGTGCTCTGCCTCACATGAACTGGAATTCTTTTCCAGAGCAAAGGGAGCCTCTGGGTTATGAACCTGTCCCTCCACCAAGTTCTATTTATATCTGTGCTGAGGTTCAAGTCCCTCGAGCGTGTGGCTCTAAGGGATTTAGATTTACTGAGGTGGAGCATGTCCATTAATTCTGGATTTGACATAGCTTTGTATGTCAGGCATAGATCGCCTCGAAGTAGGCGGTATGCAACTGAGCTGGAGTTTTTTTAACTGATTAGCATATGGCATCTGTTTGAGACCCTTGATCCTCTTGGTGAGATACTTTTGGGGACTTTCTAATTGCTGCAGGTGTCGGGTAAGGTACATCCCAAAAGGGGCATTGTATTCTATGATGGGCCTGATGACGGATGAATAAAGGGGCACAATTACCTCTCTTGATCTAGATGTGAAACCCTTCGTGATGAGGTGGGCTATGTAGAAGGTCTTTCTAACCACTTTGGCAATGTGGTTTTCAAAGGAGAGATTGCTATCAACTTGGGTCCCCAGGTCCCTAATAACTTTCTCTGTACTTAATGGGTTTCCGCCTATGTGGTAATTTGTGGGCACATTGTTTTGCCAAAGGGTATGACTATACAATTTTTGGCATTTAGCTTTAAACCATGGCGCTGGCACCAGTTATCTGTCTCTGTGAGACCTTTTTGAAGGATGTTTGTGTCAGCTGGAGAGTTGATTATGGCGCCCAGTTTGCAGTCGTCTACGAACTTGGTGAGCCATAGTCCTCCCACGTTTGCCTGTACCTTGGAAAAGTATATACCGAACAAGAGTGGTCCCAGGACAGAACCCTGTGGGATGCCACTTGTGACTGGTTTTGAGTCTGACATGGCTCCAGCAACTCTCACTCTGTGGGTTCTGTCTTTGAACCAGTTTGTGACCCATCTTGTGACATAGGGGTTTATATTTAAGCTGGATAGCTTATCTATGATGCCCGAGTGGGGTATTGTGTCAAATGCCTTTGCAAGGTCCAGATAGGCTGTGTGGACTACCTTCCCTTCATCTATGGCTTTGGTGACTGTTTTGAAGAAGTCAACCAGGTTCAAAAGGCAGGATCTGCCCTTGACAAAGCCGAACTGGGTAGGATCTAGTGTCTGTAGGTCCCCAATGTCTTTGTTTATGAGCTCCATGATGATCCTCTCCATAGCCTTGCAGACTAAGCTAGTCAGGCTTATGGGCAATAGTTTCCAGGGTCCGTAGAGGCTCCACCTTTGTGGAGTGGGACCACTGTTGCTGTACGCCATTCTGTGGGCACATATCCTGTAGTGAGGCTGAGATTGTATAGCTGTTTTATTTGAGGGATTAGTTCCTCTTGGAGTTCATGTAGGACACAACCTGAGACGCCATCTGGTCCCATGGAAGCAGTGTTTTTTGCTTTGGAGAGGGCAGCCTTCACCTGAGCATCAGAGATGTTTGGAAGGCAGCCCTCTGCTGGGATAGATACTTGCTCTTTTGGTGGGGAGGGGGTGGAGAAGTTTGCACTGAACCTGTCTGCCAGGATATTGGCGATGTCTGTGGGTTCAGTGTATTTTTTGTCGTTTAGAATCAACTCAGAACAAGTCTGGGAGTTGCATCCCAGGTTTCTAACATAACTGAAAAAAGCCTTATGGTTGTCTTTGGTGTCCTGTGCAATTTTTCTCTCGAAGCTGGCCTTGGAGGATTTTATGAGGGATCGTAATTTTTTGCTAGTACTGATCAGAGATGCCTTCCCTATTAGGGATTTTGCTCTATCATGTAGTAGCTTCCTCCTTCTGTTGTACAGTTTATTTATGGCAGGGGTCCACCAGACTGGACGCCTGCCTTTGGATGATTGGGTCTTAGTTTTGTTTGGGATAGCATGATCCATGCATTCCTGGAGATGTCCGTAGAATGCGTTTATATAGGATTCTGCAGTTTGGGCTGTAGTTTCCACTGGCCCTGGGGCCTTGAAGGATTCCACTTCGGTTTTGAGAAGTGAGAAGTTCGCTTTTGAGAAGTTTTTCACTGTGGTTTTCTGGGCTGGGGTGGGGTCGGGATGTGGACATCCAGTGAAATTAATTTATGGTCTGATCTTACCAATGAGGAATATACTTCTGGTGTGGAGCATAGAGTCCCAATGTTGGTAATGATCAGGTCTAGTATGTTGTCCCCTCTTGTGGGAGTGGTGACTAGTTGTTCCATAGCATTTGAGTTTATAATTTCCAGGAACCTTTGGGCTAAGGTGCTGGGGCTTGAGTAGTGCTCCCAGTCAATATTTGGGTAGTTGAAGTCACCCAATATAATGGTGTTCGGAGAGATCTTCATGTTCTTCAATGTTTTCAGGAAAGCCGAGTGGGATTCTTGACTTTGAGAGGGTGGTTTGTAGGATGCTATAAACTGAAAAGCAGTCTTGCCCACTGTTAGTTGCACATGGATGGTCATCCAATACTTCATGCAATGCCACTAACCTGGAGGTGTGGATATCCTTGATAAATATGGAAACTCCCCCTCCTTTTGTGGTTCGGTCCGGGTTTTGGGGCTGAAAAGCATGATATGAGGTATAGCCTGGTAGTGCTGGGGTGCTCTCTGGAGCCTTGAACCAGGTTTCTGTCACTGCACAGATATCAATGTTCTCCATACTGAGGAGAACTTCGAGTGCGTGCATCTTGAGGTTAAGACTTCTGGCATTTAGCAGGATTACCCTTAGTTTCTTGTTCCTTGTGCTGTCTATGGGGGTGGGTTTGACTTTTGAGCCTTGCCTAAAAAAGGCACTATGGGGGTGGCAAGAGCCTTTGCCAATATCCAAAAGCCCAACTTGTCTGTGGTAAACATGTGCACATGTTTTATGATGGTTTGTTTTAAAGCACTTATAACAATTGAATGATGTGTTGTTCCTTGCTTGGTACAAACTGTCATTTGGCTGTTGTTTTGGGGGTAGGGGAGCCAGGTTCCATTTCTGTGTTGCCACAACCAAAAATATTTTTTTACAGAAGTTTGCTTTGCTCTTGCTAGTCTTTGTTTTGGATCAAACATTGATTTGTGCCCCCCCCCCCCAGAAAACATCTCATACAGTTGACAGTTGTGCCAGATCTATGAGTCATGTTAACTGCCTGGGTTGCCAGCAAACACATTCAGGATGATTGCCTTAGCATTAAACATGACCTGGCAGTTAATGGAGTGGGAGCCGTTTCTATTTATGTACACCCTTCCCTGTTCCCCTGGTGGTGCTTTGATTTCTACATGTGTACAGTCTAATGCACCAGGACTTCAGGCTAGTGTGCTACAGGGTAGAAATCCTGCATAGTTCTAGCTCTGTCCTCAGGTGTACAAGGGAAATCTATGTAGTCATTGGCATGTTGTAGTATAGCATTCAGGAATTGATGATTGATCCTGAATGCTGATGCATGTGACACCTCCAGCATGTCCCCTATTAGTCTCTGGAAGGTTCCTGTAGCTAATTTTCTAAGTGTTACACATGCCTTAGTCTCCACCACTACTGGTTCCCCATGGTTTGCCCTTTCTCACAGCTGAAGACGACAGAGGTTGCAGACTTATTGTAGTGTGTCTCTATCCACCCTGTAGTGCTCTACAATTTCCACCTCGTGCAAATTGTGAAAAGATAAACAGGTTCTAAACACCCTCCTCCTTCTTGGCCATGGTCTATTAGCAGCAGCAGCAGTAGCAACAGTTGCATAGACTTGGGCCTGCTGCATGAACACATGAATAAGAGCAACAGCAGCCCCTAACATCCTTTCTATGTAGCCTAGTTTCTGTGGCTGTATTCAATAGGTTTTTGTTGAATAGCTCCTCCATCTTGGATTGGTTGATTAGCATACAGTTCAGCTGCTTCTGCTGTAATTTGCTTGCCACAATGTTTACCATGTTTGCATGCCTGTACATGGCATGTAGAGAGGCTTACTGAGTACAAAATGGTGTGCTATTGCCACAACTTGCACATTGTTTTAGCGGACCCTGTAAGCTTTATTGAATTCAGTCCATAAAATATTTTTTTCTTGTAAATTAGCAATACATTTGCCATTTTCATACCCCCTCCCCCCACATGATAAAAATTGCCCAAATCAGTACTAAGCAGAAAGAGACTGATGGCAGCCCTATCAACTAGGTAGACTGGTACTGTTTGTGTACTTCTTTGCAATAAAATCAATGATAAACAATTTCACAACAGCTGCTGACATCAGTAGGACTAACTGATTATGTAAGACTGTGGGCAGTACCTGACAAGGGGAAAAGCAATCTAAGGGTTGAGTTAAATTGTAGGGCAGGATGAACTTTTCATTTACAATGAAAAAAAATTAAATAAAATGAAAAAAATCAAATAAACTGAGGAAGACTTTTTAGAGTTTAGCATTTCCCCATGACTCAGGCATAAAAATAGCTTGAGTTACAAACTGCCATTTTTGTTCTACTGAACTCATTCACTCCAATGGAGCTCAGAAAGTTTGCACTGTAACTTCCAATGGGTGCAACCTAAGCATTTTAACAGTATCAAATTATGCCCCCACATTTCAAACAAATGTTCATATCTCTGGAACCATAGGGGTTATGAAAGAAGTATAAATGGCAAACTCTTCAGCACAAACTATTTTCATAGTAGTAGTGTTCTTTAGATTCTATGTCTTAAACTGAATTTTTTAAATCTCAGTAAATACAGTAACTGTTATGTTTGTAACATTTTGTAAACAACTTACAATATCTCAGCAACCGCCTAAGTTTCTCACAAACTATCAGCAGCATTGTATTCATCTAGCTGAGAGCTTTCATGTGAGGCTAAGGAGTTCTGTCTGTGTTATTTGGTTGTTGAGATATTTAGAAAAATGTGAAAAGTGTATCTATATAAATTATCATAAAAACAACACTTAATATCTCTCTACCTGCACTAGACCGAGGTCAAATATTAATGCAGCTGAGTTTGCCATTGTGTAAGCCTTAAAATTAAATCTTTTAACACTTTGTACATAGCATTGTTTTGGTATTATTGATGCAAATATGAACAAGCAATATTTGACACCTAGAAACGTCAGTAGGAGGTAACTGCAGATGCACCTGGAGGCATCACTCAGATGTAATGAGTTAAGGGAATAAGCTGCCATTTGGTGTTAATGATCATTCATGGCATCTTTGCTTTCTAGAGAACTGTTAAAGGCCACTCTGTTATGGTGTCATGGGACACATAGACTCACCCTTGGAATGCAACAAATTTATTGTGATGACAGCTAATGAAAGTTAACAGTGACCATTGTATTCTAACCAGAGAAAGTTGGCAATATTTTATGTTCTACGATCTGCTCAGTTAGACAACCCTGTGCTGTGTGTAATATTCATACCAATGCAGTGAACGCCTTCAATCATTTCAGATTCATTAATGCTGTTCCTAACTGACTGACTTGACTTTAATGTTTGATGTTTAGATTGTGACATAAGCAATCAAGTAATAATCCACAATCGACACATTCACTTATATAATAATCCTGTAGAGTGCATTTCAGTCCTGGATGTTGAATGAGGTGATTTCCTCATTAAAAATTATTTTTTATGCATAAGAGAAGGTAACCTCAAGGGCCCTGTTTTCACCCAAGACCTAGTTATAGTAACTGTAAGCTAAACATAACATCAAAATTGTAAAAGTATTAGGTAAATCATCAGCGCAGCAGCACAAAGATACACCAGATAAATAGCCTGCTCCACAGGACAACTAACAGGAAAAGCATAAAATGGAGCAGAATAAGACGATGGCCAGCAGTTATAAAAGTAAAACGTCCTTAATGTATCTGCTTTCACAGTTACACAGACTGCTTCTTCAGACGATACTGTTAGCAAAACCTTGAAGGTTTTTCCTATTAGGTAAATCATGTAAATGTTAAGCAATAGGTTATTAAACATTATACATATTCCATTGCAGACATGTGATTAAACATTATTGTGTCATATTCCATTGTAGATATGTTGCATAACCCAGCATTCCAAACCCTTTAATCGGCCAGCAGGAATTAAGTCAGAATTGTTATGGAACAAGGCTTATGTGCTTATATTAAGCTTCCTTTTTAAGAAGCAATCTAAACTGTTACTTAAAGGCCTGTATATCATAAGAATCTAAGCTGTGAAAAGAAGCCTCTAGAGCTGGTAATTCTTTTAGCAAAAGTGGGATGGAGTTTTGAGTACGTAATTCTTTTAGCAAACATGGGAGGGAGTTATAGCTTTTTTTCTTCCCATAATGAAAACACTTCTGAAGTACCTTGTAATATGTATTTTAGAGTACTGAAAGAGACTGAAGAATTACTGGTTGATGTAAGGATTGTTGATATAAGTGTTAGGCCGACTAATCTCTACAAGGACTTGTGAAATTCAAGAATCAACAATTTGTCAGCCAAAAGAACTATAAGACATTTGCTTCACAAAGGAATGGAACACTAACCAGATTTACAAAGTTCAAGCAGTGATACCGTTTTTGAAATGTTTATCATGAACTGATAGGGACATTGTAAGATATGTATTTTATTTCTGAGATTTTATCACTAGGATAATTAACTCACAGAGAATTGCTACAGCTGACTTTCTGCTGGACTGTACATGTGATAAATGGTATGACGCACAGAAAGGAAAAACAAGAAGGGGCTCAACAAAAAAAGATTTATAGTTAGTAAACTGAAAAAAAACAGTGTGAAGTGCTACACTCTCTTGGAATAGCACTTGATAAAAGAAAAGAGAATACCCCCAAAACATTTTTTCAGTCAGAAACAAAGCCCTCAGACTCCAGAGGAAGGAAGAGACCTTCAAATTTTGTTCTTTTATGTACACTCTCGGCTGCATCATGGGGAAATGTCTATTCCATTCTGTGAATTCAGACAAAAAGTGTATATTTTGAGTCAAGTTTAACAATTATACATCATCAAGCTATGACATGAAAAATGCAGAGACCAGCAGATGGAAATATTTTTTTATTTATTTATTTAACATTTGTTTACTGGAGAGGTCCGACTGGGCTATTAGCCCATTTTCAGCGGAGGCCCGAAGAGAAAAGCTCCACGTACAAGTAGACAGTAAACAAAATAATAATAATAAACAAAGCAGCAATGCAATAATATGCAGTAATGCTTGTCAGATTACATACATCTTACATTAATAATGAAAATGAAGTCAGTTACCGCTGAGCAAAACAATGAAGGGTTCCAATGAATCCAATCTCAAAGACGTTCCAAGATATTCCTAGCCCAATAACTGATAATGACTGATAATCCAAAAATAAGCAGAACGTAGTAAAAAACAGGTTTAATTGGTATAAACAGGTGAGCGCTTTCACAATAGCTTCTTCAGACCTTGTAACAAAAACATTGAAAGCTACTAGTTTAAATGCACAAAAAAGAGCGCCAAAATCACAAAGACTATTTAAATATACTAGACTCATTTTAAAATCACACTAAAATGACATAATATTCATAGTACCTACAAATAAAAAAGAATATATCATGTCAGGACCATATAGGTGTTCATAATTTTATACAAGCAATGAAAACATATAAAAATAAAGATGGACAGAAAAATCAAATAAATACAAGGCAATAATATGTCTGCACTAACATCTCCTGTTCCCTAACCTCCTGGATTTCAGCAATGGACGTAGAGGGACTTTCCCATTTAATCCTGGTGGTGAATCAGCCCTGAATTTAATAATCCAATACATTTCTCTAGTTTCAGTGTAGTTGCTAGTGTCTCCTCTCCTATGTGTTTTGGAAATCTGTTCTAAAATCCTGAATTTAAACTGATGTTCTACACCTTCCTCACTGGTGTGTTTAGCTAAAGCATTGTATAAATTGCCCTTCCTCATATGGTATACATGCTCTCGGATCCTGTCTCTCAATGTCCGGTTCGTCTTGCCTACATAGTAGGCTGGACATGATGTACAGGAAGCAAGGTAAACTACATCTTTGGACATGCAACTACCCTTCGTCCGGATGTAATATGTGCCAAATCCAAACGGGTAAACGAATGTAGGATCTGTAAGGATATATGAGCAGAAATTGCACTTGTTGCAAGGTGCCATGTAGGGCCCTTGTGTGGTGAAAGGGACATGGTGTGCTCTTGGATAACAAAGCAGACTCTTAAGGTTCTTTTTATTGCGGTAGACAAACTTGGGTCGTTCACCTGTGAGACCCTTAATAGTGGGATCTACTGACAAGACATGCCAGTGCCTGGAAAAAATATCTTTGACTGCACCAATATCTCTAGTATAATAGATAGGAAAAATGATGTTGTTGTCTGTGTGAAAACCATCCTGAATATGATTGTAACTCATGTCAGCTGTGTATAGTTCCATAGCCCCTTCAGAAAAATAGGGCTTCGCTCTGTTCTCCCTAAGGCTGTGAATGTCATCCATCCCTCTGATGATGTCCAAGTTGCCGTATCCACGTTCTGTAAATTTCATGCCAAGATCTTCCAATTCCATTTCCAGATGAGAGTCTTCAGGTGTGTATCTGGACACACGCATAGACTGTCCTTTCACAATGTTGTTGTAGACAAAACCCGGGTGCATACTGGAGCGGTGTAACAAAGTGTTCCTGTAGCAGGTCTTGCGAAACACACCTGTGTTGACAATACCGCCAGGTAGTTTGTCTACATACACATCCAAGAAGGGAATGGTGGTGTTGGACCATTCCATAGTGAAGTTCAGGAATGTGATGGAGCTGTTGATCTGTGTAAAGAAACTCTCTAGTTGTACCGATGTGCCCCTCCAGATGAAAAAAAGATCATCTACAAAACGCCTGTAGAAAGGCACAAACTCCTTGTACAAATCATTCTAGAACAAATGACGATACTCCCACTCTGCCATGACCAAGTTGGCATAGCTATTGGCACAAGAAGTGCCCATAGCTATGCCATCCCGTTGTAGGAAGATCTTCTCTTGAAAGCAGAATATGTTGGAATCCAGAATAATCCCCAACAACAACAGGATTAAATCAACGTCATGGTCCAGGGGTAACGTGGATCTCCTCATATAAGCACCAACCATCTCCTTACCCTCCACATTGGGTATGACGGTAAATAAGGACTGAACATCCATTGTCACCCAGAGAAGAGTTTCAACATCGGAGCAAGAGTTGACATGTTGATACAGATCAAGCAAAAACTGTTTAGTATCTCTGAGAATGAAACAGTTGGCATCAACCAAGGATCTAAGTTGAGCTTCAACGAAGAGAGATAGAGGTTCAGTGGACCACCCCCTGCCTGCAACTATGGGTCTCAAGGGAGGATGCTGCAGATCTTTATGGACCTTGGGGAGACCCTGAATACTGGGTATCAGGGGGTGTATGACGTTGAAGAAGTCAAACAAAGTATTGTCAATGGCCCCATTGCTAAGAAGTTCAAAGAGTGTAGACTGCATCATGTGAATGATGGTATCTACTCTACTATTGGTAATGGATTCATAAAATCTGTCATCAGCCAACATTTGTAACATATCATGATTGTACCTGTCAGTGTCAAAAACAACCACTCCACCACCTTTGTCAGCAGGTCGAATGACAATGCTGCAATTGTTGCGAAGAGAGTGTAGAGCTTCTCGCTGTCGGAAGTTGAGATTATACTTCCTCTTCCTACCTGTATTTTCTATCCTATCCATCCTGTAAATATCATCTTCCACCAACTTGCTATAACCAGCAACTAGTGGATGTATGGGAGGAATGAATGTGCTAGGTTTCTTGAAAGCAGTATTATTCAATGATGTACCTGCATCTCTAAAGAAAATCTTTAATGATAAATTCCTAATGAAAAGTTTAAAGTCCCTTAAGGTCTCTTCATATTTACTGTCCATAGTAGGAATGAAAGTGAGACCCTTAGAGAGGACTTGTGTTTCATAACAACTTAATTCATAACTGGATAGGTTGAATACTATGCCTACTGTTTCCCCTCCCACATTTTCTTGATGGTCCGGTTGGAAAATTTGTCCGGAGATAATTTCCTTTTGTAACGCCCCCTGTTGTTTGGGTAAACCCTCTCCTCGCTGGTGAACGCTCTGATGGGAAAAGGATGTCTTTTGCCTGTTGGTTGTGAAGAAGTCAGTGTCGGCAAATTTGTATCATGTTCAGAGTTAAGATCGTCACTAGTTCTGCTCATCGCAGAGGTAGTTGTCTTCCTTCTGACGACTGGTTCTGGACAGGAAGCCTGCTTCTTATCATTAATATCTGTGTGCACACTCATGTCAACCCTACCTATACTCATGATATCTACAGAATCTCTGACTGAACTCAAACTGGCAGATTCGGCAATATCTACAGCATCAGCAGAAGCTGTAACAACATTCTCTGAGCACATAACAAAATTATCATCTGCATCATTCATAGATGCAGTATCAGTTGTTAAAATATTATCATTCTCTTTAACAATGTTAATATGCACATTTTTAGCTGATGCATTGTTAATGTTATTCGTACTGACATTATTATCATTCACAATATTCCTAGGCCAGGTGAAAATATGGCCCATTCGGAAATCTGTGCTGTCCCTTTGAAGCTTCGCTCTTTTCTGATTGAAAAGGCGTCGCTCGAACAGAGTAACATTGTCCAACATTAAGTTCAAAGCATGATCCACCACAGAGGCAGGAAATTCAGTTAAGATGCTATTTTGTGCTTTCCTAATGTCCTCTCTAAGTTTCTCCTCCAGTGGAAGAAAAAAAGTATTCATCAGCTTCATATAATTGAGGCTTACCTCAATATTGAGTTGTTGCCAGTCAAACAATAACTCCGGATATAGGGTGCCCGTCGTCGGCATCTTCAATACTCTGAGTCCTCTCGGTACTAGTTGGCGCTGTATGCAGACCTCAAAATGCTGTCGTTGAGTCTGCATGCGCTTTAACTTAAACATATCCTGTTCAAGTTTCTCGACAGCCAAGTTTAGTCCATCTCGGTCACCAGGATTAAATGGGAAAGTCCCTCTACGTCCATTGCTGAAATCCAGGAGGTTAGGGAACAGGAGATGTTAGTGCAGACATATTATTGCCTTGTATTTATTTGATTTTTCTGTCCATCTTTATTTTTATATGTTTTCATTGCTTGTATAAAATTATGAACACCTATATGGTCCTGACATGATATATTCTTTTTTATTTGTAGGTACTATGAATATTATGTCATTTTAGTGTGATTTTAAAATGAGTCTTGTATCTTTAAATGGTCTTTGTGATTTTGGCGCTCTTTTTTGTGCATTTAAACTAGTAGCTTTCAATGTTTTTTTGTTACAAGGTCTGAAGAAGCTATTGCGAAAGCGCTCACCTGTTTATACCAATTAAACCTGTTTTTACTACGTTCTGCTTATTTTTGGATTATCAGTCATTATCAGTTATTGGGCTAGGAATATCTTGGAACGTCTTTGAGATTGGATTCATTGGAACCCTTCATTGTTTTGCTCAGCGGTAACTGACTTCATTTTCATTATTTCTGTATCTCTATTATACCGCTGAGCATTCACTCCGCTGGGCTTGTTGTTTGATTATACATCTTACATTGTTCAGTCAGAAACAATGTCCTCAGACTCCACAGAAGAGACCCTCAAATTCTACTCTTTTATGTACACTTTTGGCTGCATCATGGGAAAACGTCTATCCCATTCTGTGAATTTGGCCAAAAAAGTGCATATTTTGAGTCAAGTTTAACAATTCTACATCATCAAGCTATAACATGGCACTTTATATTAAGAACAGAATGTAACTTAGTGCTTGGCATTGTCACATTCAGGCATAAAGCCCTGGCTACACTCAGAATGTCCAAAGTTTAATTAATGGCTATGGTCATTGCAAAGACTTGGGTGGAGAGATGGTGGGAAGTGGCTGATACTGGATTGCCCATCTTTGGGGGACTGGTAAGATCTGCTGCACTGCTGACCCTAGCAGGTATGTTGCAGGATTGCTGGACACAGCTGAAAATTGTGTTGCAGCAGTTCCATTCTACATACAACAGGAGGTACTGCATGTTGACAAATTCCAGGCCTCCTAAAGCAGCAGCATTCCAGAGCCAATGGCAACTACAGAGATGGGTTGTATTGGGCTTGGAAAGGGGACCCGCATGATGGGCAATTAACTTGCTCCCTCACACCTGGCCCACATTTCAAGGCAATAAATGGGTCAGTCAGGCTGTTGCAGGCACAGGGAAAGAATCAACCATAGAATTCTCGCTCTGTCTGAGTATCAGATGGGCCTGACTGTCACCCGCACTTGAAAAACAAATGGCCCATTTAGTTACAGGTAAGCAAGCTGCCAAGCAAACTGTGTAGGTGGGAAAATCCGCAGGTTAATGCATCTGGGAAACTATCGCACACAAATGAGTAGAAGCAGTAACAACAGATAAAAGTGGAAAAGAACCTTTTGAAGTCGTCAGATGAAATAAAAGTAAGTAAACAATCTATGATATATCAGCAAGAAAGGACATGAGATGCTGAGATATAGACAGCAAAATTGTTATATCCATTCTGGTTTACAATCGCATCATAATCCTATAGACTCCATGAACAGCTACTGCTATCCATAGAGTTTACTAGGCAAGTAGGGAATGGAAGTAACTGGACGGGTATCTGTTCCATACTGCAGACACACATTGCATGCAATCTTAGGGACAAGTTAGATTGACCAATCTGCCTACCACATGGTTTGGAAGGTGGGAGGAAACGAGAGTACCAAGGGAAAACCCATCAGAGCATGAGGAGGACAAGCAGATACCACACATAAGGTATCCAGTCTGAGAACTGAATCAGAGAAATTCTTGCTGTGAGTTGTCATTGCTACTTACCAGTAGTTAATCCTTCTCTCATCCTTCTTAACTGCCTTACGAGTGTCCCACGCATTCCTGAAATCTTTCCCAGGAGAACTTATAAGTATCCACTACTATTTATGTGCAAAAATATTTCCTTTCATCTCCCTTAAGCCTTCCATTTTATATCATCAGAATGAGACTCTTGTTCTCATCCATGGCTTTCTTTAAATTGTGCAGTTTTGGGCTTCTAAGATACCTAAACATTTTTCCTGAAAGTAATATAATAAAGATGAATTATTCAGAATATATAGGTTTGGTAGCATCCATTTGTCATGAATATGAAAGTCCCACATTTCTTAATCATCATCTATTATTTAAATGTGTATTGGCTTCCAGATGAAGGTGAAATTAAGTATTGCTAACTCTTGTATATGTATTTGAAGCAGTACTGGTGTCCACCTTTAAGCTAACAGCCTGAACATAGTAATCTAATCCTTTCTTCTCACTACATTTGAACTCACCATTTCTATGAGTATTGGCCAGTCATCACCACTCATAAAAATAAAAAAAGCATATATTATAGCAAATAATGATCTTAGTGGGCAGTATAGTGTTGCAATAGACTTCACCCATGTCATGTTACTGCTAACCAATGAAATCGGCATCACTTTTCTCCACTCAGTAACCTTAAAATTTACTTTCCTTATTCATTCATTCATTCATTCATTCATTCATTCATTCATTCATTATTTGCTGACTGGGTTAGTCCCACTATGATAGTGGCCTCTTTTCAGGGGAGACCTTAGGTGGTATTTATACTACTAGGGGATATTTGGCCACAGCACTGAGGAACGTCCCCTACTCTTTTCAATTTAATGTCGCATCTTATTTCATAAATAAACATAATTCATTTGACAAAGTTTAATAGTTTCATTATTGATGAAGGTACAATTTCATTTTGTCATTTTTATTAAGAAAATAATGGAATAATCCGTGGTGGTGGTGCTGCGGTAGCATTGTCGCCTCACAGTAAGACGCTGTCTGGTTCGACTCTCAGCTAGAGCGTCTTCTGCGTGGAGACATGCGTGAATGCGCGTACCTTCGTTGAAGGTTGTGTGTCAGGACTGGTAACTCTGCATGTAAAAATCAACTACCAATCATTAGCGGACCAGAGTTCCACTGTGGCAACCCCTAACCGGGAAAAGCTGAAAGACACAAACAGACACAAACATTAAGAAAATAATGGAATGGTAGATATTTTGAGAAATCTTGCTGATAAATAGTGTTGCCAATTTCTGTACTGATGCTCAAATTATTGTTTATTAGTGCAAATAATATTCTGGTCAGGTCATCTGCTCTAAAAAAAAGAAATTGATTTGTCTAGGAGTAGAGTTTATACATTTACTTCTTGATAATTGTTTATTTTGTATTGTTTTTATTAAAATGTGTCCAGTTTGAACTTTTTTTTATTATTACTTAGCCATGGTGTGAAATGCAACTTTAGTAATGATTTTTGAATTACATGCAGATAACAATACATGTTTAACCTGAATGACTTTCCAAAACTTGAACTTGCTTTCTTTTGGTGAGATGTAGCCCTTCTCTCACATTTCTGCACCTTTTGAAATTCTATCTGTGCCCTGGGTTTTGCAGAAATGAAACTATCCTGCCCTGAATCAATAACAGAGTCATACTGTCACTGCCAGATAAGTGAGTTGAGGCTGATTCTTTCTTATCCAGTATTGTTCAGATGTGCATTAATACCTGAATTATGGCTAAATTCAACATTTTTAAGCCTTTTATAGTTATGTTTTGTAATACAGGTGGTATGCTTTAAGCCAGCAGCCCATAATACAATGTAGAGTTGGTGTGGTCTGAATTTGCATTGCAACATTTGCTATCATAATTTCCCCACAAAATCAAACAATATACAGTCTAAAAAAGCAACCCCTTAAAGCACTTCACATGATATACCAATAATGTAAACTCAAGGAATGGGCATGGTTTTAGAAATATATAACAGAGCATTCACTATGTAAAGACATTTATTCAGAATGTATATAGTTCACTTAGCGGCCTTAACATTTAGTTTGTTCTATCAATAAACGTAATCCATTTGTCAAAAATATTGCCTGCCATATGTAACAACGTAAGCCGAGTTGAGTCCAAGTATATAGAGGTATTAATAGCAAACACCCGGGGATATCCTCAGAAGAGCTGATGAAGTTTATTGAACATTCGTATGAACAAAAGCACATGTCATTTTAATCAAAAAAGAAAAGGCTACTGACCCTTGCTTGGGAGTGATTTCTTTTGTTTGTATTCTCAAAGGTCGACAGCTGCTCCATAAGTCCTAAGAGTAAGGCATCAGACATTTCTGTAGCCTGTACATCGATGTTACATCATTCCAGAAAGACTTCAGAAAAGAGGAAGAACAGGAATTACTGATTCTTGCAAAGGTGGGTATGCAATTGCTATGTTTTTCTTGTTTTTTGATTATGTAGCTGTATGATCTGTAGAGCCAATGAAAGGTGGCCCTATGAATCATATTATGATCTGTAGAACCAATGAAAGGTGGCACTATGAATCATATTATGATCTGTAGAACCAATGAAAGGTAGCACAATGAATCGGCTTCCTATTATGTATGTGAACGTTTAAAGCTGCGAATGCTGTTTAATTGAATGTGTTTACCTGAAATGGCGAAATTCTGAAAACACGGAACAGTGATTTTTTTTCCCCCAGGGAAAAAAAAAATCACTGGGCTGTTTTTGGGACTTTACCATTTCCTCTGCTGCGGTGCAATCTCGGAGATGGTATATTTAAGTGTGGGGGCACTTTATTTTGTGTGTTTTTTTTTTTTTTTTTTACGGATCAGCGATTTTTTTCCCATGGGAAAAAATTCGCTGATCCATGTGTTCAGCATTTTGGATTTTCAAAGTGTTTGGGTCGATTATACAGCGTTCACAATTTCAAGAGTTCACTGATATAATATAGACCCTATGAATCATATTATCCAAGATAATTGAGCAGCAGGGAAACAATTTCTCCCACTCCCCACTGTGGTGTGATCTTGGAGTTAGTATATTTAATGTAGTGAGGGTGTGAAGGGCACACTCCTCTATCTGGCAGGTTCAGGGGGGATGTGGCCTCATGCAAAGAAAAAGCTTTATGTGATGTTTTTCTTGGTTTTTGATTATGTGGCTGCCTGATCAATAGAGCCACTGGAAGGTGGCACTACAGGTCATATTATCATCTGTAGAGCTAATGAAAGGTGGCACTATGAATCATATTATTGGTCCACTTTTGTCGATGCTGCATTTGGTTGACAGATGTGCAATAAAAGTTGATCTCCAGGTAAGAGGAATCTACCCCTTTCTAGGGGATAGTGTTATTCTGGAGTTTGTATATATAATTAGCAGGAGGTGTGGGGGACAGGATGTTGGGGAGTTTGTCCCCTGCAAAAACACTGTTTAAAACATTGCATGCTCCAATAAGTAACCTCAGAGTATGCTCAGAATGGGTGCTAGCCTTGTGCGCTTTGACATTACCGTAGCATGTTGACATAACATTGAACAGTTACTCACTAGATCCATATATATGTTTATATATATATATATATATATATATATATATATATATATATATATATATATATATATATATATATATATATATATATATATATATATATATATATATATATATATATACCCGCGGTGCTGGTTGTCCGGTTCGATTCTCAGCTAGAGCGTCTTCTGTGTGGAGACATACGTGAATGGGCGTACCTTCGTTGAAGGTTGTGCATTAGGGCTGGTAACTCGGCATGTAAAAATCAACTACCAATCATTAGCGGACCGGAGTTCCGCTGTGGCGACCCCTAACTGGGAAAAAGCCGAAAGACACAAACAAATATATATATATATATATATATATATATATATATATATATATATATATATATACATATATATCCCTAATTCCTTTCACTGTAAAGCTTAATAATCACTGGTTATTTCTGTAACAAAATATTGAGAGTACTCATAATTTAGAAAGAAGGATAAAAATGTTCTTGTGTGTTTATATTTTATATTCTATATAAACCCTACTACTAGAATGCTGTATGCTGACTTTACTAAATGAGTTGTTAATCTATACATAACTTATGTTTCTATGGAACCTATATCTCTGTATGATATTCTTGTGTAATTTCTTTATAACATGCTACTGGAGCTTTTCTCCCCGGGCCTCCACTGAAAATGGATATGTGTCCAGTCGGACTTTCCCGGTTAACAAATGCAAAATAAATAAATAAATATATATTATACACATGTAAATAATATACATATTTAAGAGTTTATGTCAATTGCTTGAACTGTCACAAGTTGAAGCACAAAGACACCAAAACAAAAAAATCTTTATTTTTATTTATTTATTTATTTATTTATTTTTTGCAGGGCAAGTCCTCCTCCCAACAGCCCCTGTAAGTCATA
>NC_056732.1:1689357852-1689542852 GCF_019279795.1 Protopterus annectens | reverse complement strand
CATGAAAGGCAATACATATATCTCCTCTCATTAGTCTCTGTGATAATGAATAAAGAGACATTGTTTTCAGTATTTTCTGGAAGCTTAGGATTTTTAAGTTAGTGATCTTATTAGTTAGGAACTTCTGGGGTATTTCTATTTGTCTGGTATGTCTGGTAAGGTACAGCCCAAAGGAGGCAATGTATTCTGTACTGGCCTTATCATTGCTGAATGTAAGGGGAAAATGATCTCTTTAGAGCTGTTTGATATTCCTTTGGCTATTAGCTCTGCTAAGTAGAAGGACTTTCTGACTATAGTCATTACATGATGATCAAAGGAAATGGAATTATCAACCCAAGTTCCAAGGTTTTCAACACCGTTTTCATTTTGGAGGGGGTATTGTTTGTGTTGTATGCTGGCAGAGAGGTTCTCTACCATAAGTAACAACATTACACTTTTTAGTATAAGTTTTTGTTCAATGGTTTGGCCATCAGGAGATTTGCCTTATGTTCTTTTTTTAATTAACCAGGTAAGAGTCATTATGAACAAGCCTATGTTTTTTAAGAACAACATGTGAGTGGTAATCTGGTTTGTTTATTCGGTTTACCTTCATGTGTGCGTATTGCACACGGGCGAACAGCAATTGTCCGAAAGGCCGTTTGCAAAGTTTGCAAACACCGAACGGAAAAAGGTTTGAATGTGCAATGAGCGAATGCACAGTGACATTCTCTCATTGCGCATTCAACATTATGGGGCAGACTGCACTACAGTGCGGATCGGAAAATGGTCCCTTCCCCCCCCCGTAGTGCGATCTCGGAGTTAGAATATTAAAGTAGGAGAGGTGGGGGGTGCAGCCCCCCTGCTTTACACTTCATTTTTTCTTTCTTTCGATGTTTATGTTCTAAAATCCGTGAATCTGCTTTTTGATTTGCTGATTTTCGAACATATGGAACCGTCGCTGTTCTGACTTTCGTGGTTATGATTCACTCATATGAGCAATCGCACCACTGTGATTCAGTTTTGTAAAGGTAAACCATTTATTCATATAGTATTACAATATATGAGTGGGGAATGATGCACTCAAACCCAGAATCAGAGGTGTAGAAAGGGCGGGAAAGCAGCAGCTTGTAGGGTGTCACAAATCAGCAAAATTACTATGTACTTACAGTGACACTATAACACAGCAGTAATGCAGTTTAAATTTGTGTTATGACTGGTGGTTCCCAACTGTTCCCCGGACCCCCTTTCTGCACAGAACATCAATACCTGCCTGGTACCTCCTGCAATAAAACAGCATCACACCCTATTGCAACAACATAACATCACACCCTTATTGCAACAACATAACATCACATTCCACTGCAATAACACAACATCACACCCTATTGCAACAACATAACATCACACCCTTATTGAAACAACATAACATCACTCCCTACTGCAATAACACATCACACCCTATTGCAACAACATAACACCACACCCTACTGCAATAACACAACATCACACCCTACCACAATAATACATTACACCCTTCTGTAAAAGCACATCACACCCTACCGCAGTAACACAATATCAAACCCTACTGTAATAACACAGCATCACACGTTGCTGCAATAACATAACATCACACCCTACAGCAATAATATATCATCACACCCCACTGCAATAGCATACCATCACACCCCACTGCAATAACATACTGTGACAGTCCATACCTCTCAACTGTCCAGAGTTTCACAGAATATCCAGATTTTTGCCTCATATTTTTAGTCTGCTTCTGATAAAATCTGTGGTTTTCAAATAAAAAACATGGCTTGATCTGAAAGTCAAAGTCACTAAATAATGAAATACATTTGAGTTTCCGATTTCATATTCTTCAGAAAAATGATCCTGTTAATTCTATCAACTTTCTAAGTTTATAAGAGCAATATTTAAAATCCGTCCTGACTTTTGGAATTTTGTCTCCCCATTATGATAGGGCTTTGTCCAGATTTCTTGCGCTAATAGGTGGAGAGGTATGAGTGACGCCCAGCTGTAATAACACAACATTACAGACTACTGCAGTAACACAACATCACACCCTACTGCAAAAACAGAACATCACATTCCAGAATATACATCACCACCAGCAAGCTGGATGACCATCTAACATGCCAAATCCCGTGAATTTCATGATGAATCATGAGGCAGCTGTTCCCATATAATGCATAGTAATCATTTTTCAATTATCAGCAATAGGTGAAAGGCAGTGAACTCAATCTTTACTTAGGCACCAGCCCATTTCTCAGAGGCACACACACTGACACACACACGCACACACTCACCCCCCACCCCAGACACACACACGCACACTCTCAGTCACGGGAGAAAAGTCACGCAGACCCAAAGAATAGTTCCGACTCTGCATAGAACATACCCCAGCCACAGCAGTCACAACCAAATGTAAGAACAAAGTGGTGTGGGATAACGATGCTAACTGTTGTGCCACTTTGAGTCACATGAAGATACACTAGCCTCTCATGCTGTACAACAATACAGGCTGGCCAGAGCACAGGTAGATTAATTCCCTCACCTGTTGTTCATTTCAGAAGGTCAATATTTATCTCACTGTGGTAAGCACCTGATGCACCTGCATTATATAAACATGGGAACGGAACAGAATATAGGAACTGTTGTGTCTCATTATCAGTGCGAGCCCACTAGTAACATTGGTGCTCAGCACAAGCTCTTCTGATACAAAAATGGCTGTGGGTCACAATAATATGGATGGAAATGGTTCAGTCTGTTAAGATAGACAGCAGCAAGGTGCCACAGCTCATGCTGGTGCTTTATTTTACAGTTCCTAGTCCTCCGCTTGGCACCATAAAAAAGTTGTGCTAGACTTCTCATAGCCATGTTATCAGCTCTGAATTTTGGTTCATGAGTACTGCACCAAAAGATGCAGAAAAGAAAAGAGAAATTAATGTTATTTTACAAGCATTACATTTTATCAGAATTTATCAGGAACAGACATGGGAATAAACTGTGTCAGTTTCACTACCTTTATAAAACAGGAAAGCTAGTTAAACAGTTTGCAAGTTGTCTATTAAATTATCATAATTAAGATCATTTAATGACAGCTTCTATGCTGTTAAACTTTTTTTAGACAGTTAGGGAGATCACCAAATGCATGCGCTGCGTAGACTGCCAAATTCCATCATTTCAGCTCTGCCCAGGACTGTAAAAAGAAGCTCATTATCCGCTCATCGCCTTACTTTGCTTCCATTTAACGTAAATGCCAATATTGCTGTCTTACCAAAAGTTCATATTGTTCTGCTTTCTCTGCATCTTTAATATATTTAAAAATAGTTGGCCCTCAGAACCTCAAAAAGAGAAATTAGAATGAAAAGTGTGCTGATGCCATTTCAGAAATTGGTGTTGAATAGGAAAGGCCAACCTGATGCTCTTGAGTAATACCCTAACGAGGTATCTTCAAAATAAACATAAAATACATTCAGTGATCCAGAACAAAGCGGTCAGCTTAGCCTTTTGCACTGTAGTAAATAAGGTCAAAATAGTTAAGGCAAACAAAAAAAATCAACAACACATCAGTTTTTTTTTCTTTTTACAATTTTTACTACTTTATTAACAATAATATATAATTCAAATTTTGCAATAACAAACTATTCTTTAGGCTTTAGTAATATTTAGACATCTACAAAAATGTTCTCATAAATAACTTAAATGAGAAAATAAATACATTACTAATTATTTTAACAATAGCATCCATTTCCGTACTTATGGTTGTATTAAATAAATGAATGTCACATTTTCATATCTTAAGCAGCTCCCCCCCCCCCCCCCCACACACACACACACACACACTGAATGATAAGATATGAGATGTTACTGGCAAGTATTCTGGGGTGTAAAAATATGGCTTATACTTTTTACCCAAATTTTATTAGGTATGATAAGTAATGTTATATCCTTAATAAAAACAATAATAAGGTTTCATTTTAGCCTCCAAGAATGTATGGTGGAACATAGTCATTTTATACTGGTTATTAATACTGATTTTGGCTTTAGACTTTGCAAAGTTATTAAAGCATTAAACCATAGTTGTGTGAGGTATGTCATGTCTGACTAAATTCTGAATGTGCCATACACCAGTAACTACATGACTTCATGTCTGTATGTGCTTACAAAGGCTATGGAATGTCTTTATTGTATGTGCATGACTAACAATCTACAAGTTGTAAAACACATTTAATATTTCTATATGGTTTATAGTCAAATGACCAGCAACACAAAAGTCAAGTGCCAAAATGGTACCTAATAAAAAAGACTAAAACAGTTATTGTATGTGTAGAGCAAAGGTTCCTACAGCCCCTGTCCAGTGGATAACCCAATATACTCTCATCTCTTATGTAATTAAATCTAAGGTTTTTGCAGCATGGGAAAAAGGGGTTTTCCTCTGATGTGGCAAATTCAGAGTGAAATGTCCTCACAATTTCAATTTTAATTAATTGTGTTTTAACCACTGAGACACAGTACAACTATGCATGAATCTATACCTGTAACATATGCATTATAGCCCTTACATCGATAATAATGTTTCTAGATGGTCAGAACAAAATGAAAACTGATTCTGTGAAATATTTTTTCTTATAAGGAAGATTAATTCTGTTACCTGAGGTGACAGAAATATTGATTGTTCCTTATTGCATTGTATTCTAAAATAGTATAACTTAACTTACATACAGACTGCACACAGGGGCCACACTCCAAAGGTCCCTAATGCCTCACATAAAGAGTGGACCAGAGTCCCCAAAATCAGTTGTTCAGATATTTCTTAGACGTTTCTGCAGTACTCTGTACGTTTACTTACAATTCTTCTGTGCCATGACACTCTTGGCAAAGAAGTGTACCTCTCTTAAAATGTCAGTCCATCTTCTGATTTAATTTGCTATACTGGGATACAAAATATCAATCTCTATAGGTTCTACATTGTTCTAGTATCACCACCTAGCCTTACATAAACTAGTAAGAATTAACTTAATTTTAAATTTCCATTTTATGATGTTTGAGTAAACCATTTAATTGCAAACGAAATTTGATGCCTTTGTTTGCACTGGATTTGAAGTGAATAGCTAACATGATTTCTGGTAAATTAGATTATTTGACAGCAGGTGACTGAATATGTTCTTCGTCCCTAAATGGTTTCCCTACCTTTGGAGTTATGGCTGTGAGTAATTTTTCACTAAGAGTAATACAAGAGTTCATTAATTATGACTGCTGTCCTCAAGGCACTTCATATGTTTTAAATTTTCTTTGTCCTTTGTAAAGCGGATTAGTCCCAGTATGCTAATAGCCTCTTTTAAGGAGAGACCTGAAGCATCAGGGAACTTCCACTGCTCTTTTCAGTAGGTGCTGTGGGATCTTTTACACACACCTGAGCTACCACCACTTCAAGTAGATGGGAACTCAGTTTAGCATCTGATCTGAAGGATGACAGACTCAGGAGTGCAGCACACCCCTAAAGTTTTACTGCAGTGCTAGCAATCCAGTCACCTGGAGTGGAAATAGAACCCACAGCCTTTTAATCTTCCAGCACCAAAGGCAAATGCACAACCCATTGCACCACAGACTGCTAAGGGTAGCAAATGGGTGGGTGGGGGTGTTGGGGGATTGGGGGATCCCACCTACTCCTCAGTCAAAGAAACTTTGACTCTGCTGTTCTCTAATTGCATACATTCTTTTTTAACTTTTATTTATCTCCAGCATTTGGATTAGGTGAATTAAGACCCCAGACAATACATGCCCAATTTATTTCTAACACAGGGTAAGAAGTGAGCAGCAGAAAGTAACTGCCTACATAATGAACACTTCCAGCTTTTGTATTCTATGCCCTTCTCCAATTTCTTTATACTGGCAGTGTAAGCACTTTATAACTTCAAGTGCTCAGACCTCTGCACGTCTTAACACAAGGCAATTTTGACTGATGCCAACCTGCCCTCCACCATTGCTTTGGTAGTCACATGTGACTACCTGTTAACAGATACCCAAGGTCACTATAGTGGAAAAAAATGACGAAATGTAGGATAGTTTTATCAGCTCCATTTCTCCCCATCTGATTTGCCCTTGGAAGTAGGCCTCTGATTAAATATGTCACTTGCAGTGAGGGTGAAATATCTTCTCCTGTGTTAAATATCTTAAAATTGAGACTAAAGCAAATGAAAAGCAAAGCAATGACTCCATCAGAAGCAATTTCAAATGCAAATAGGTTCAGCCTGTCTTGGAAAACATATGAACAAAGGCTGATATTTTCAGCTGATGGTTTTACTCCCAGCTTTCTGTTTTACATTCTTCTGAATGCACAAACTGCCCTTGCAATGTTTATTAAACTTTGTGTGTATAGTTTGCCAATAAATATCATGTTTATTAGTGTTATTAAAAAGGACTTAATTGCTTGAAATATTTATTATACTGTACATTTATGTGCAATGCGTAAGTAATAATATACGCTGGGGCATGCGCTAAACAGATATCCACTTACAGCCAGGGTATTATCAGGCATGACTCTAGTAGCTGAGCACTTAACAACAGCCTGGAGGTGTAATAATTTCTGGAAAGTACACTGTAAGTAATGCTACGCTTATGGGAAAAAATGACATGTTATGTTTTAATCCATTCATTTTGGGGCTTCTTATATTATGTGTACATTGAACATACGTAGCATACCCCATTAGTGAATCTGACTGCTTGCTTTATATTTTATTTATTTAACATTTGTTTACAGGAAAGTCCGACTGGGACAGAGCCCATTTTCAGCGGAGGCCCTGGGAGAAACACTCCACATACTCTGTATATGTTTTACAACTACAAACATGCTCGCAGTATTTATTTCTTGTATGACATTTCCTACCAGGGCATAAATGAGCGTAAATCACTCTCTCCAGGAAACTACGACAATCACAGACCCACTTATGTCCATGTGTAATTGCTAATGCTGAGAGGTTTATTTTTATGTTCTGTTTTGTTAGCTTCTTCCACTAGAAGTCAGTTTGTCTAACCTATAATTTCACTATCATATTAGCATTTTACTTCTTTTTAAACTTTTTGTTTCTTTTAAAAGCCTTCAAATTTGCAGCAGTCACTGTATTGTAAACTGGATGTTTCATGATGACATTAAAAGGCTTCAAAGAGAAAATTACATATGTCTTAAAAGAGCAAACAAATGCCATCTAACTGTGGCACTCGTCTGGGAAATGTATGATAAGCCGCAGATTGGTGACTAACAGCTCCAAGTTTTCATGCTGTACAACAAAGTTTCACTGATATGAACCTGCTGTCTAAATAAACCACAGAGCGGTGTAAATGGAGAATATATGATGTTTGCCCCAAGCATGCTCTGCCCAGAACAGCTATATTCTTATTGTTTACAAGGAAATGCTGCATAACTGTTTTAACACATTCCCAGACTGATGTTTAGACTTCCAGCCTGACTAAATTTAGAAATTAAAGTACTATTAATAGACTTCTATGAGACATACTAAGAAAAATGTTTCATTTTATTCTGGAATTGAAATAAAGGATTGATATAACTTGGATTGCATTCTGGGTTTTCTGTACAGTTTTTACCATTAAAGCAGTATGTGATTCTATTGTCACTGAGGCCTGTATGTATGCATGTGTGTATGTGTGTGTGTGTGTGTGTGTGTGTGTGTGTGTGTGTGTGTGTGTGTGTGTGTGTGTGTGTGTGTGCGCGCGCGCAGTGCGTGTGCATCAGCTGTACATCATTACAGAATCTATGTGATTGCTATTTGCTTTGTCATATACCTTTAAGTTGTGGCACCTTCATTCTTCAAAACCATTTTGCATTTTAATGACCTTATAAGACAATGCAAAAGTAACTGAAAAGTGTCTTTCCTCTTCAAGCTCAGAAAAGTTTAGCTGTGTAGACAATTCTCAGATGTCACTTAATTATGTTATCACTGATAAATAGGTAAAAGTTTATTGCCATGAAAAGGCCCCCATCATGTTTCTTAAAACAGTACATAGCTAAGGTGTGACTTTGTACCCTTGAAATAATTGTAGCTTTGCAACTATGCATTCCTGCTGAACACTGACAATCTTTAAAACTCAGGTCATTAATTCCAAATACTTGCTAACAGTTCCACAGAGCTTGCAAGATATTTGGCTCAGCTTTTTTTCATTTCTATGTTTAGTTTTTGACACAAATCTGAATGGCATTCCAGCACCAAATATTGGCCAAGGAATGCCACATTTAAAATGAGTGTGTCAATTTAGCTTTAAAAAGCCAGGCTTGTCCTGCATCAAGCAAAATAGCCATTAGTAGGTGCTGTTGTGTGAGTCCTTTAAATATTAATAGAGTTTCTAGTACATATTCTGCATTTCAAATGTGTTGGTGGCATCTCTGATGCGTGCATTACTGGACTTATTTTTGTTGCTTCTTGGTTGAGCCGTTCCAAACTCCTTCATCTCTGACTGATTGTGATGGCGAGAATATCGTTTGCATTTGCAAGAGGTCACAACTCGAATTTTGTACGTCCTTGTTTCCTGGTTTGGGCACTCCAGCTGAATACGTTGTGTACGAGTGTGAGCTGGAACACAGCGGTAATCTGATCTACTGTGCCTCCACCATTTGGTCCGACTGATGGCATTATAGGATGGTAAGCACTGACCCGAACATACCAGCTCCTTCACAGGCTTTACACTGCGACAGGAACCATCATTGACATAGCGGGTAGACCGAAGCTCCCTACAGCTGAAATCAGACATGCCTGTAAGAAAAGAAGAAAGGACAGTGAGTGTATTAACAGCAGGGTGATTCAAAGAATATTTTATTACCTTACACAGGCATATAAATATTGGCACCATATCTCACCCAGGCTGACCATAATGGCCTAACATAATCCCAAGACATACAATCTATATGTTCACAGTCTTGTGGCTATCTAGTTGAGTGCCATGCCTTTAACTTTCTCTCTCAGACCCATTCTTAAATTCATTAATCACCATAGTGCCACCATTTAAATCAAATCACCATGCTGTTTACCTTTAAGAAAATAAATTAAACTTCATACAAAAGGTTTAAATGCTCCAAAAGGAAAAACTGGCTTATTCTGCTCATTTAGTACCATAACTAAGCAATAAGGCAAAAGTGTGGGCTACTCATTGTTGGTCATAAGGGCTGCAATGGGCTGATCGGGGCTCAACATGCAAGTGATAGCTTCAAAAAGAGGAGATATTATATTGGCTTTTATGATGCTGTATTTCGATCATGCTCTCAGCGTCACATTGCTATTACTTATGGCACATATCTTTCAGCTGGGTTGCTGCACAAAGAAAGGTTCATGCAGTAGCCTGTTCTATAGCATTTCTTTTACAATCAGAATGTTATATTTCCTCTAAGAAATGTATAATTCCTCATGGGGGGAATATAAATAGAGAAAAACTGACAAAGACAGGAGTAGGCATGCCGTCTGCAACACAATGTCAAATTGTGAAAGCTGCACATCTATTTGAAAGTGCAGTATTTCACAGGAGTGGCTGGAAGAAGACTTCTTCCTCCATCCTGTTGACAGACAGCAACCATGGACTTGAGTTTTTAAGTGAAGCATACAGAGAAAAGGTATTTTCTTAACTGTTTGAATGCCGTTTCAAACTTTTTTTTTTAATTCAAAGTAACAGGAATAATTATGAGAACATGTCTGAGGACGTATACTACAACCAGAACTGCACATATGTTCACATGCTAAAACATGTATGAGCTCTGACTTCTGTTTCAGCAGTTGTAGGAAGACTGTCAGCTCTGCCATGAGTCTCTAAAGATTTAAGACTTAAATTTCCAATGTCAAATGAAGATGGAATTGTCTCATAGCCATAGATAGGATTAGGTAAAGTAACCATCTTCTGAGATACATACACAATTTCTTACTGTAAGACTGCATTTCATTCTTGGCAATAATTTTCAGAAGACACCTGCAATCTGTGTTACAGAAATTTTAAGTATGTTTCTTGTAAAAATACTACTATATGTTTAGCAAAAGCTAAAATTAAACTAACTGAAGTCTTGCAAAAGCACATTACTTTCTTAAATTGAACTGAATTGAAACTGAATCTGAACTGAACTGGCTCGAATTCCCCAACTACCTATTTTATACCCAATTAACGCTAGCCCATAAACTAATTTATAAACCAAACACCTGCCCGGCACTCTCCTCAATACTACAAACTTATATTCCTACACGTACACTTAGATCCTCCAACAAATTGCTATTAAGTGCAACCAAACCCAAATAAAAGAGCTTGACAATGTTTGTTCTCCCATAGCATTGCCAAACAGTGGAACTCCTTACCCTCCCATATTACCCAAACTGACTGTATAAAGACATTTAAATCAGCATTACAAACACATTTCCTAAATAACCTCTCTTGCAACTGCAAAACAATCAAGCCACCATAAAACCCTTCCCTAATTAATATTAATCTACATCCACAATTCAAATGACTACTACCATGTTGGCAATGCAGCTAAAATATCACTATTTGTTCTGCAAGAACTGCCATGTATTATGCAATGCCAAAATTTAATAATGAACTCATGTACCGGACTACATTTAGTTATCTGTGATTATGTACTGATTGCCAATTTTTTGTCTAAATTTTAGATCATGAAATACACCCTTTAATAAGTTCTGTGATCCAAGCAGATGGTTATGTTTTACTATCATTTTTATTTTGAAATTATTTACAAAATCAATGTTTTCTGTGTTATTAATCCAACAAGGTGTGTAATATCTCAGTGTTAGGAACATTCATTTCAGGTTTTCTAGGCAAATCGCAAAATATCAGTTGTCCACATTAGATCTATGCATTCTGTATTAAAGTCTAGGTCATCACAATATCATATTTGCAATCTTTAAATGTCATTCCTAAGGCACAACAATTCAACATTTTATAAGAAGTTTAGGATGTATATATTGAATGTTGTCTAGCCTGTGATTATAGCCTCAGGTTATAACACAATCAGTACTTGTGTTAAAAAAAGTAATCTGTCCATCAAAATGCCACAAGGATTTATGTTTGCCAGTAAAATTTGGCATAGTGCAAATCAAAAATATGTGACATTTGGAAATCCTTAGAGTCCAAATTTTATTGGATGTAGTTTCTAGAGAGAAAAAAAAACTTATAGTGGTATACCTTGCTTTACCAGTACAATAATACGATGATGCTATGGTGGGAAGAAGACACTGGGCCTAAATCTACATTTTTTTCAGAAGCTCATAATAATTAATTATTGTGGTATTTCATGTGAGCATTTAATCAGACTGGCTGAAATATTTTAGAACTCTTGTACAATGTCGATGATATTTAATTCTTAAGTGTTATTCCCCTTTTTATTTTTTGGATATGGGAAATGTGTATTAGTGTTACAAGCCACCTAGATGTTATTCAATCTATAAATCCCAAAAAGGAGGAGGTAAGTTTTGCATATGCTCTTATTACTGGGAAAATATATCAACAAATCTACATTTAGTAACATTAATTTTATTGTATTAACATTTTATGACTTTGTACATGACTGTTTAGTTAGTTAAGGTATCACTTAATGAAAAAAAGAATAAGCTGGCTATTTTTCTGACATTTTATTAATGTGCATACTGTATGTATTACTTGGAGCTCCTTCCCTGTATTTTATATGCATGTAAAATGTTACCTCACTGGCAAACCTCCATAATCTAAACTATAGTGCGATCAAATAATTCTGTATTTTGTCTCTTGCCTAGGTGATTGCTGAAATGGGGCTTTAGACCATCTCATCTACCCCGTTAATAAATTATGCCTAACTAAGTTAGATAGAAGCATACATACATGAACTAAGTCCTGCTGGCACACAATCCTTAAAATATTCAGACCTATGTACTACCAGAAGGTATGCAACAATCTGAATGTTTTTAACTGACAGTCTAAGAAAATTTAGCAAACTGCAAACATCCATGGGAATGCCAGTCAAGCTAGTGCTATGAAATCAGTTCCACCTCCCAAAGCAAATAATATTCATAATAGGTAGATCAACCCCCCCCCCCCCGGACCTTGGTCATCTCCCTGGTACAGCATAATAAAGCCCTGACTTCAATCCAGATGATGTGTGATTGACATGTGACTCAGGAGCTGAAGTTGGGTTACTGGTTGGTGGCTGCAGAGTGAATAGTCAGCACTAGCTACCTTGCCAGGGAATCATTTTTTTCATTGAAGAATGGACCCCCAATACAGGTTTACTGTCAATAACAAGACAAAACAAGAGTTGGGATGTGCACACTTTCCACCAAAGTCATTAAACATATGTATGAGAGTACAGACATATCGCTGAGTCTGATGTTCTGAGCAGTCATATATATGACAGTACAGACATATCACTCAATCTGATGATCTGAGCAGTCATATACATGAGAGTACAGACATATCATTGAGTCTGATGTTCTGAGCAGTCTTTTACATGAGAGCATGAACATATCACTGAGCCTGATGTTCTGAGGAGTCACATACATGACAGTACAGACATGTCACTGAATCTGATGTTCTGAACAGTCATATACATGAGAGTACGGACATATCACTGAGTGTCGTGTTCTGAGCAGTCATATACATGAGAGTACAAACATATCACTGAGCCTGATGTTCTGAGCAGTCACATACATAAGAGTACAGACATATCACTGAATCTGAAGTTCTGAACAATTACATACATGAGAGTACAGACATGTCGCTGAGTTTGATGTTCTGAGCAGTCATATATATGAGAGTACAGACATGTCACTGAGTCTGATGTTCTGAGCAGTCACATACATGAGAGCACAGACATGTCTCTAAGTCTGATGTTCTGAGCAGTCACATACATGACAGTACAGACATGTCATCGAGTCTGATGTTCTGAGCAGTCATATACATGAGAGTACAGACATGTCGCTGAGTCTGATGTTCTAAGCAGTCATATACATGAGAGTACAGACATGTCACTGAGTCTGATGTTCTGAGCAGTCTTTTACATGACAGCAGAAACATATCACTGTGTCTGATGTTCTGAGCAGTCACATACATGACAGTACAGACATATCACTGAGTCTGATGTTCTGAGCAGTAATATACATGAGAGTACAGACATATCGTTGAGTCTGATGTTCTGAGCAGTCGTATGAAAAAATGCTGCCACTGGTTAAAAATTAGGTTACAAGGTACTCAGTGTGATCCAAAGATGACTGATACTGAGTTTTCTCATACAATCTGTAGATCCCAAGCAAAAGACAATTATATTACACTCCAATGTTGCTGCTCTCCAACATGGACTGCACTTTGTTTTGGAGGTAAGTATATCTTTGAGCCATGGGGATGAAAGGCATCTTAGGTTGGCTGATAGTTAGGTCAACATGGAAGAAAAAAATGATCTAATGGATCTTTCTATGGAGACCATCAAAATCCACCCCTAACATATATTCATCCATCCATCCAGGCTCACAATTCAGGTCTGACTTTCAGAGTAATGCCATAAATAGCCTCTGCCATCCATGGAGTTTACTAGACAAGGGGGGAGGGGAATGGCAGTAGATTTCCAAGCCCTTCTTCTGCATCACACACGCCACAATTACACACAGGAAGAATTCAGGGTCACCAGTTGACTTACTGCATGTCTTTGGAGGTGGGAGAAAAATAGAGTACCCAGATAAAATCCATGCTAACACAGAGAGGTCATGAAGACTCAACACAGAAGGAACCCCTTTGAGGTGACAACGATTACCGCTATACCACTGCACTGCCTCTTTCACAGATGTGAGTCATTGTACCGAATTTTTTGGTCAAGAAAGTCTCCGTTGAGCATCTGTGGTCTGCAGGATGATGTAACACACTGCAAAACCTTCACACTAAAATTAACAAGAATTTATTTCTTTGACCTAGCTTTTTATTTCAGTTTCCCCTCACTTTCACTACAGTGAACTGAAACATGAATTCCGTGTAAGCCAAAGGTACATGACTCTAATCTGCCTATTTTTGGCAAAACATCCTTCATTCTGTAGAGATGTGCTTGCCATCAAGTCTGATGTGTGGTGACCCTGCTTGAATGTCATGGTGTTACAGATCTGACAACAGTCTGCATGCCAAAGTTATGATGATAAAAGGCAAGAATATAAAGGGCATGGAAAACCCTAAACAATGTTAATGACTATATGTGTAGATGTGTGAGCACAGAGTTAGTTTAGTACATATCTGTGGGTGTATCTCTCTCTCTCTCTCTCTCTCTCTCTCTCTCTCTCTCTCTCTCTCTCAGACACATACACAAACACACACACATACAGACATGCATACATGCTCACATACAAATCTTTCAAGTTCCAACACACATATACTGGATTCTTACATATCTTAGACATCTTACTGATTTCATATTATTTACTGGTCAAAGTACTTTGCAAACTAGTCCAAATAATTTCCAAAATGTGATGTCACATCTAATAGTTTTCTTAGAACTGCAATTAATAAAACAAAAAGTCAGTGAACAAGCAACAGACAGAACTGCTTCTTTTGCATGCAGTTTCTTTTTGGATTTATTTAGCTTTATTTTGGCTTCACCTTCTGAGTGTTTCTTGGCCGTTAGCTCAGAGACCATAGCCAGACCCAAGACACCAGAATAGAAGTGTTGGATGTCTTCTGTAGCTCTCTGTGTGGGGAAACCTTTTCAGTGTGTAGGTGTGTAGTGAAAAGCTTTGAAAGAGTCTGAATGCTGAAAGGAAAGTGATGTATTATTTTTGTCAGACATAAAATTTTATTTATTTTGCCCTGCCTGAAATTTGTTTGGAATTCTGCAAACTACAAAACTACACTGTATAATATGACTTTTGTAGTTGTTTAAAGCAGCAATATAACTGGCTGTCAAATTAATGTTCCATGTGCTAAACTACAACAAAGGTAAGTATGTAAGAAAAGGGCAAAATGAACTTCTCAAAAGACTACCAGAGTCCAGCATTAACTGTCATACAGTTTTTCATACCATTGAGGCTCTGTAATGACTTGGCCCCGGTCCTATGGCACTGGGAAAACTTGACAAATAACTAAGATACAAAAACTACAATATCATAAGGCATTCCCAGAGACTAAACATTCTGTGACTGGCTCCTATTACTCTGTTTTGGTCGATAACAGATGCAACTGTGTAAACGAAAAAAGAGAAGTGTGATAAAACGTTGAATACTTACTTTTTAGAATCATTAGGGTTGCCAAAGTATATTCTCTGAAGATTAAAACAATTGTGTGCATGATTTGTGAAAGTGTGTAGCTGTAAATATGAACATTCCATGAGGGTGATTCCAGTTTCATTATGCACAATGCACATGTACAGACACACACAAGTGCATGCGTGCACATGTACACACATGGAAATCTATTTCTTTAACAAGCAACAGACAATCAGTTTTGCTCTGGGAAGTATAGCATTAAACCATATTCAGTATGGAAACTTGGATGCAAAATCCTAACATGATTTGTTTTCTCTCGATTTTACTGGAATGCATGTCCATGGTAGTGTGGGCATTAGAACTTACATTTACATTGAAAAGAACCACTGGAGGTGGCTATTTTTCATACTGTCAAATTGCTTTATTGCAGTTTACTGCACTGTTAATTATTTATTTATTTATATTTTGCTGATGGCGTGGGAGTGTGGGAGTTGTATTATTTTACGTTTTCTCTGTATCATTTGTGTGGTCTGGGTCATGTCACACAAGCTTCATTTATGAACAACGCTTTACTAGGTCACAAATAAATGCAAACTAAAGAATGTTAATATATATCATCTGTGCAAGAAGAAAGTGACTGCAACAGGATAAACAGACATTAACAATGCGATCTATAGGGAAATATACAGTATGCTGTCCGGGTCTGTAGAAGGGGCTCAACCTTCTGCAGTGTCAGGGATGTGGGCTTGATTAATGGACTCTGTACCCAGAGATCCATCTTGGAGGTACTAACTGTCCAATTTTCTTTCATACAGTAGGGAATCCATATAAGACTGGGCAGTGGCTGGCACTCAATCCTACACTAGGTGTTTGCAATAAACAATGAATGTGGACAGGAGTAGATGGTCACTACTAGCAGGGCCACTGCAAAACAGATCCACACATAGACACACACACACACACACACACACACACACACACACACACACACACACACACACACACACACACACACACACATACATCACATGCATGCATGCACACACACAAGCACATACATGATATGCTTGTGTGAAACACACGTGCATTATATGCATGTGCATGTACACACACACACACACACACACAAACACACACCATATGCACATACATGTACATGCATCCCCCATGTACACACATTTGCATGCATACACATGGGTGCAAGTGAACAAACACACACATACACACACACATGCAGGCACGCATGCACACACGCATATACAGACTTCCTTCACTGACATCACTGCTTGTTCTGTGCTGGTGAAAGGAAGAAGAAAAGGGAATACAATGAAACAACTATCCATGTAATATGATACCCTTGGTGATTCTCTTACCCAGCCTTCTCTCCTAGTGGAAATGAATAGCTGTATAATGGTCTAAGGGGGTCTATGTTAAATATTTGAACATCCAAAATGTCAAACCAAATGTTCAACATTTGGATGTTCAAATATCAAATAAAAAAACAAAAACACACTTTAGCAAGCCCCCCTGCACCCCCCACACCCCTCTACCCCTACTTAAATATACCAACTCCAAGACCGCACTTCAGTGCAGAAAAGGGAAATTCTCCCTATCTGCACCGCACAGCACCACTGAAAGTCAATCTTCGAACACTTGAAATTTCGAATGTTTGGTCTCGACCATGTAACGTTCGAAATTTTAAGAGTTTGAAGAACTGGCATAGACCCGTCTAAGGACAGACTGCTAAGGGTCTGATATCACTGGGGGGTGAGACAAATGCATTTTGTTAACTGTACTAGTGGATTAAATGTAATGTATGTTGAATGTTTTCCTCTTGGGCCCATTTTAAAATGGTGAGAGAGAAAGAGACTGTTTCACCTAAGTATTGTTAAATGTTATGAAATCCTAGGGTGAGAGTCATAAAGCATCAACGTCAGTGTAACTAGGTAACTCTGGGATAATGTAGCTTTATAATTAGGCATTTCCCCAGTATAATTCACCCTGACAGTAATCATACATAAAGCACAGCCTAGGCTTCAGTCTGCCTTCGCTTTTTCATTTGTTATGCAAGTTAAGAGAATTTTCATGTTCATATCACTTTTCTCATATTTATTAGTATTTCTAGCGAGTCAGAACATTCCATCACTGCAATTCGATTGCTCTTATTTTTGGAATTAAAGTAAGCTAATATAAAATGAAAATAACTGATGTGGGACAGCAAGTATTGTTCTTACTTTATTTTATACTATATATTTATTAACTCGGAAATCCCTCTTGACACTAGTGTCCCTTTTCAGGGCAACCTGTTAGGTTAAGTGACTTGTTCCGAATCACACAGTTGGCAACTTCAGGGGAAGGAATCAAACCCTGTCCCCTTGGCTATAGGAGGCAGCTCATTAACAGATCAGGATAGCCAACAATGCTAGTTGGAGGACAAGAAAATGTGGTAGAGAGCAGGTTGGCGAGAGAGGAGGGAATAAAAAGGAAAAATCAAGAACATGTCATATGTTTATGGTGTGGCAGATCTGCATAGGGTGAGCTGTACAGCTAGCTAGTAAGGTCAAAGGGTATCCTGTAAGGACAGTCATATTTTCATCAAGAAAGTTCAAATGCAACAGCCTTCTAGTCAGTTATAAAATTAGTCCATTTGCACTGTGTTTGAAAGCAATTAATTCTCATTAGCGGCTTAAAGGTTAAAGGTTACTTCTGCTTCTGCATTCATACATGATTCACTTGAAATCATGGCAAGATCACCTACGAAAAACGTCTTTTATATATCTTAGTGAGTGCAACCAGTGTAAATCAGGAAAGAAATTAAAAGGTTCAGTTTCATTCAAACCTGTACCACTGCTGGTGGGTTTAACCATAAATGTTTTAAATTCTAAAAAAAGAATTAAACAAACAATGAAAAGATCACCTTGCAGAAAAAGAAAGGCAACTTAATCTAAAATAAAGTAAAATAAGGTAAAAAGTCCATAACATTTCAAATGACATCCATACTACAGTTATAGTATAATTCATTAAAGCTTAAAACTACGATTGAAAGTTTAACAAGCATACCTTACCGGAGGTTATTCTATGATTCTAACAATGCCTAAGCAGAGGGCTTGATCTGTATGACTGTATTTGTGTGTGTGTGTGTGTGTGTGTGTGTGTGTGTGTGTGTGTATGTGTGTGTGTGTGTGTGTGTGTGTGTGTGTGTGTGTGTGTGTGTGTGTGTGTGTGTGTGTGTGTGTGGGGTTTGTAGTTTGATCCTACTCCAATACCTGTGAGGCTTGGTGAAAAGATATATAAAATATCGTTCAAGCCGGCTTCCTGCTAAATTGCAGTTTTAGGTATATTACATTCAACTGGCTTTCCTTTGATAAATTATGTGGCTACATGAACACTTCAGTTATTCCAGTGAGACTTCCCAGATCTTTATTCATGTATTTCCTAATAGTTGATTTATTCTATTTAATGTCTGGACAGGTTTGGACTATCCCAACTAACAATAGGTATAAGGCATAGACCCAAACATGGACAAGTTGCCAGTTTATCACAAGATTCATAAACATACTCACTTTAGATGGTGACCAAGTCTTAGTGATGGGGGGAGGAAACCTGAGTCCATAACCTTGGTGAAAACCATGTAGACTCCACATAGCAGGCACCCCAGCCAGGACCCAAACCACAGAACCTAAACGTGTGAGGCAACAATGCTAACCACTGCAGTACTATGATGAACTACTAGCTAGGTACTAAAATGTAAATAAATGCAGATTTTTGTCAATACCAAACACTTATGATGCAGTGCAAAATACACATTATGAAATGACTTCTAAAATCTAAGACTGCAAATGGTGCTCTGAATCTGCCTCACAAATAGCTGAACAGAAGTGCTGAAAAATCTCAGGTTAAATTGGCATACTGTTTTAGTGACCATAGTCTTTGATGATCGTGACTCTGTCTGACAAAGCTCAGGTGACATGGCACACTGTATTAGTATCTTAACTTAATTTTTTTCAAAAGACATAAGGCTAAAAATTTGCTTCAATGTACTCTTTTGCTTGACTGTTCTGACTTTAGGCAGTATTCTTACTAATCTAGGGCTGAAGCTTGCAGAGCAGTTAGCCTGCTGAATGTGTGCATATTTTTGCTTCACATACTGCTAGTGTGTCTGAAAAGTACAACTTCTGCTATAGGCAAAATCAGTATGCAAGCCTTGCAAATGAGCATATTTTAACACGATCATCCCAGGGTAGCCTTGGGCCACATGCCAGAATTAACTATTCTTCATGGGGAGGAGGGTCTCTCATAGTGTCATCAGCATCTTTAAGCCATTTACACAAAAGGGATGTTAATGGTAATACCATTGTTGGACATCATAATAAAAAAATGCCAACTTTATGGTCACTGCAAACACAAACTGTCATTTGCATTCTGTACATAGCTTGGAAAGTAAATATGTTCAAATGGCATTTATTCAACAAAGCAACACTTTGTAAACCTTATTTACGTCTGCTAAGCATTATGGAAACAGCTGTCCATAATAAACTAAATGCTTAAGCAAGTCTGACAGTGGCAAGTCATTCTCTAGGTTTTCAGTCACATGACATTCTATCAAAAGAGTTATAGCAAATCAAGTTATTGTTCAGAAGAAAAGTCACAACAAGGAATCAGTTTTACTGAAGAAATAAAGAAGGTTAATTGATGCATGCTTGAGAATAGATTACTGTTGCCTATAGTAAATATATAAGTTACTGTATGGAAGAAAAGTCATAACAAGGAATCAGTTTTACTGTAGAAATAGATGGTTAATTGATGCATGCCTGAGAATAAATTGCTGTTAAATTGCCTATAGTAAATATATAAGTTACTGTGATGCATGCCTGAGAATAGATTGCTGTTAAATTGCCTATAGTAAATATATAAGTTACTGTATGGAAGAAAAGTCATAACAAGGAATCAGTTTTACTGTAGAAATAAAGACGGTTAATTGATGCATGCCTGAGAACAGATTAATGTTAAATTGCCTATTATATATATATATATATATATATCAAAAACAAAGATGTGTGCTTTAACATATACCTTCCTAAGAGTTTTCATACTATGAAATGCATATAAATAAAACATGTAGCACAGAATGTAGTAATGTCTGTGTGTATATGAGTATGACACCCAAGGTGGTATTAATACTGACTGGGGGAAGTTTGATGGGGGCATTTGGAAATTACCATACTCTTTTCAATAAATGCCATGTGATCTTTGACATCTACATGAGCTACCACCAACTCAGGCAGATGGAATCTCACTTTTACGTTTTTTTTTTTGGAAAAAAATAAACAATGAACCATCTCCAAATGAATTATTCATGCAATATTATTATTGTTATTATTACTATTATTAATATTACTATTGCAAAAAATATGATCAGTTTACATAATATTGTTGCATGTTTTCTTTAAGCAGCTTAAAGAAATATGAAAGGGGTAGAGGTCTGACATGGGTCCAGCTGAAAGACGCATTTATCTCAATAACTGTGGACTACTTCTTTTTCTTTTTTTACTGGGGAGTACATTCCTTATCTAAAGTGAAAATGTTTATTTGATTGTCAAAATCCTGTCTTGCTTCTTTTTAGAATTTTCAGCTCCCCCCCCCCCCCCCACCAAAGAAAAAAGAAATAAAATGAACAATCTGCTTTATAAAAAAGTTTCAGGGGCACACATCACTAGAAACAAAAAAACTGTTGTTTTCAGTTATTAAATCTATGGCAGCAAAAGCAGCTGACCATAAGTGTGGTATTCTTTTCGACTTTAAATCCTACTAATTGCTTCCTTTTTGAGAGCCAGCTTATGAAATTTAGATGTGTCAATCTCCCTGCACAAATATTTAAGACTGAATAAATGTTTACACTTTCCCACTTGTTACTGTTTGTAGTCCGTGCACAAAACTTGACCTGTTCTGGGTCAGGCGGTGAGCAAAGTCTGGTCATGAACTGTCTCCATACAAATGAAAAGCAAGAAAAGGAAGAATCTACCAAATATGACATCTATAAACAGCTAGCAGGCAATTAGTCTTTCTGCAGACAACCAGTATCTTTTATCCTGCAGTCTGTAACAGGCTGTGATACCTTTAGCCAAAGGAAAGAAGTTTTCAAGCAACTTTATCTGAATCTCTTGGCTACTTCTTGTTTGTAATGTCAAAAATAATAATAAAATGTCACCGATACTTTTATACAGATCTTCTACACTATATTTTAAAGGAAACTCCGTAGTAGGGGTGCAGCCAGTGAATTCCATTTTATACTCACAGATACTTGATACCCCCTATCTGCCGGCACTTAAAAAGTGGTCATATCACTTGAGTCATTGCCCCACCCCAAGCCATACTTAATGTGTGTAACATTTTCAGCTGCTGCGGCTCAGTCAAAAACTATTAGAGATAACTGCTTTTAGATTTGCAATCCCCTCTGTAAGCAAGCTATATACACGTTTTTAGAAGCATTGATGTAGATGGTTATAGACATCCTATGGCTTGATAATGTTCTAACAGGTTCAGAAAAAATGTGTACTCTTTAGAATTGCGTGGCTACCACCCTTGCTCTGTAGCACCCACAAGAAAACACAGGTGAATAACACATTATACAGATACATATAGCACATACCTCTCAACGTCTTAGAGCAAGAAATCCCGACAAAACCTAAAATAATGGGAGTACAAAGGCCTAAAAATAGGGACAGATTTTAAATATTCCACTTATATAAATTTAGAAAGTTGCTAGGGTAAAAGATTATGCATTAAAATGTATTTTCTGAACACTATGAAGTCTGAAACTCAAATTTATATAATTATCTAGTGATGTCAATCCTCAGTGATTTGCCAGAAAACCACGTATTTTATCAGGAACACAACGAAAATATGAGGCAAAATCTGGGCATTCTGCAAAAATCTGAACAGTTGAGAGGTATGAATAGCTCAATCTACTACTGTTGGTACTACTTTAACTAACATGCCATATTTGAGTTTGAGCGCAAGTATAGGGTTGCCATCTTTTCAAATGTCCAAAGTGGGACATTTTTTGCAGAAATGTAAGATTTTGCAGGACAAGACATACCCATGGCCAATGCAAAGGACAGAACTTTACTGTTTTGTCAAAATAAAAGCTTATTGTTTTTAGAATTTGTGTTGCTCGTGTTATTTTGTATAATATTTATGTGTTTCAGATACAACATAACTGTTTCATGTAACTATTAAAGAAAACTTAAGAAATATATCTTGTCTTACAATCTCAGGACATTTGACATTTTTTTAGTTTTTTTTCTTAGGACACAACTGCTTAAAGTGGGACTGTCCCTCGCAAAGAGGGGCAGGTGGCAACCCTACGCAAGCAGCTGACAGCACGGGCGCTCGAGACCCTGGCATCAAGGAATGTGTCCTCGAGAGCTTGGGACTAGAGCATTTGCACTGCTCCCTCGTGCATGGTGTATCGGTAACTTATTTTCTGACAGATCCTCAATGAATATTACGGAAACCTCTCAGAAAATCAGCCAAGGCCATGCATTAATTAGCCTGGCCTGAGCATGTCTCATTTATGATTGCTAGATGTTATTTTTACATCGTCAGTTGAAAAGGGTAATCAATAGCAGGACAAGTGGTACTGCCACAAATGTAAAACTCACCATTTAAGATGTGGCACATAGCTTTATCAGACCATTAAGTCAGATTCAGGACCTGGGCAAATTCGGCTGAAACCAGACTGTAGCCTTAAACATTATTTCCCAACAGATTTAATCCATCTGCATAGGAAATATATTATGCTTTATTTATTAATTAATTGGTAGGGGGTGTGCCAGACTATTAAACCATGTCTCTGTGTGTGCTAAACACACCGCCAGTCTTGAACAATGGCATTAATTGGAATATTTCTTATTGAAACTTTGACGTTTTGCAGAACATTCCAAGAATGTTATATAATCCTAAAGCGTGTTCACTTAATTACCAAAAGTAAGCCAGTGGAAGTTTTATTTCAGTTGTTTCACGCCCTATTATAGTGTTTCAATTGCATTATCAGATGAGAGATTTTCTGCAGTAACGAAAGGAAATTCATAATGTTATTTTGAGTATTACTCGTGACCCTTCGTAGGACACACATGCCCATGTATACAGCTGTCCGGCAAAAACAATGACTTCAACAACCCAGGCTGAGCTGTGCAGGTGTCTTACTTGCATAATACTCACCACTGACATCCTGATCTTGTCCCCAGTGTCTGCCTCCGTACTTCGCCTGGTTCATCGTATTGTTGTTGGCATTTGCCTGCTCCAGCCGTTCGGATCCTGTCTCTCCATACTCTGGGATTAACTCAGTTGCATCATTTTTTAGTACTTTTTTCCAGGCTTGCGCTACCGGGCTCCCTTCTAGGAACATTAGAATATAGAGGCTGCACAACACCAAAGAAACTTCCATTTTGCCCACAGAGCTGTTTTTACTGCTGCAAAAGAATCAGGAAGGCTGAATTGCACTCCGTTCCAGAATTCTGAAATGAGTTCCAAATCTCTGCCCTTTTTAAATGCCCCTCTCAGCAACCCCCTAGACAGTAATGAGACCGAGTGGGAGGAGACGGCGACAGCACTATTCATGATGCCAGCAATGTAGACTAGTGAGAAGCAGCCGAGCCAAATACACAAACACAAATTGTTTTCTTACATGCGAAACTAACTAACCACATTCACACTGCTGGTGTGGGCGGATTGTGGTTGACAGGCTATGGAGAGCAAGAAAAACAGTCAGGAAGATGTGGATACCTTAGCGCACCCAGACGCTCGCTAGGTGACAGCCTGTCAGAGATGACATCTCTTTCCAATAATGCTAGAGTCACTCACAGGGCTGTCAGTTAATACAGGCTCTCCAATACCTAGGAAGATCAATACTATCATGCAATGCATTAGATGTTTTGCTTTCTGTGCCATGCGGGTACCCGAATAAGTCATGGTTTGGTGAACGATTCTCCAAGAAGTAAAGCTCGTGTGTTTCACTTTTAGATTGTATTGTCAGTCTGCATAAAAATTGAGGAAATATATTCCAACGGTCATGTCTTTTTTTTTCAATTGATTAATGCAGCAATGATGCACCGAGCTTGCAGTATCATGCCTAGGTATGTGGAAAACAAAATCAATTGCAATAAAAATTAACACACGGTAACTAAATGTACCTCACCCCTGCCTCTCTAGTTTCTGGGCAGCCTCTATTAGACAGTTGTGTGTTAAAAAAGCACGTAAAACTGCAAATGTCATTATATACTTATGACAAGAAACACGTTTTGCCTTCCTCACAACTCTTACTGAAAATTAAGGTTCTGTCCTGAACACCTTAACTAGGCTTGTGAAACTATATACATTTGTTTGGTAATAAACGTGAAATCCATCCCTTTCCTTGATTGTAGTTACACTCTGCCCCACAAATTCTCACGTTTTTGAAAAAGAAAATGCCCCACTTTGGGAAACTAAAAGACTGTACCTTTTGAAAAGGTAAGTTCTTCCAATCTGATACATGCATAGGCTGCCACCTAACAGATATATCTATTAACAGATATGCCTTTTACATTAAGGCTGGCATTCTGGGTCATGAAGAAAATGGCGGGGCCATCGGAACATCGTGTAAATAATCCTACATTTTTAGTTACACTGTTGTCATAACACATATATTAAAGAAACTTTGCAAAACATGGTGAGCAAAATCAAGAAAGCTTAAGGAAAAATATTATATTGCATGTTTATTTTCTGGCTTTACCCACAACCGTTATAGGTCAAAAACGCAGCGGCATTTCCTTATTGTATATCTGCATCCTAATATTATCTTAACGTGGACTTCTGGACCCTGGTACATTCTTCCACACTTGGGCCTGACACATAATCGCTTTGAGGCACCAGTGAACCTTACAGTCCCTGGAGACTCCCTGCTCTTAGGGGGCCACCCAACCACAGCAATTCATTTTATTTTTATATTTGAGTATGCTTGTCAAGCTAACTAAATCTAACACAGCAATCTTATGTGCATAGTAACCTAGGTGGGCAATGATAACCGTTGGGTCGAAGAATCTTAATAATTGGCACCACTTGTTCTATTTTAAAATTCAAAGATATCTTTGGTTGTAGTATTTTGTCAAGTAGCAGGATTCATAATTTAATTAAATGTTTTCCCGCTGACATAGTGCCTTTGATTTAGTCAAATCCTGCTGGTGGTCATATTGTCCACTAAAACAAACATCATAGCTGGACTTTGGCACCTGCGATACCCATGGCTGTGGGTCATCCTTGACCATGTGGGGGCTGTGCAAAAGCTGACACTGATGGGGGGGACATGATCATTGATTCTCCAGTTAAGCATTTTATCCTAAACAGGGTTGTGATAAGATCCTGTTAGTATAAAGCTGGTAATGCTGAGTGAACTTGGGCGAGACAACTGCTAGAGATCAGCAGCCCAGAGCAAATGACCTCCGTGCTCCCAATGCTGGGATTTTTATGAGTCAATGTTCCCAGTCCTCAGGGATAATTTTCTCTTTCAGTGAGTTTAATAAAGACTGACAGAACACTGGATACTTTTAACTCTCAGATTCTTTGCTCAAGAATTCTTGGCAAATCCAAAATAATGGTGTAATAAAGGCTGGAAATTAGGAAAATGTTTAAATTACTACTATAATTCACTTAAAAAGTTAGTAGAATAACATGTTTTGTGTTATCGTCAATTTCTAAATAATAATACGTATGAAACTCTAATGTCTAGCATTATTGACTTACTGTAATCCTAAATGGTGTACCAGCACATCAAAAATTCTACCAGGGATATTCTTGCAAAATCAGGAACAGTGGCAGGTATGTATCACTTTTCTATGAAGTAAATAAAAGTGACTTAGACCTGCTGTTGTTTGACTGCCAGACAACAGTGACTGATCTGATGTGACAATACTAGTGTTGCACAGTGTATTATTACTGATGAGTAGTGTAAAACTATATTGCTACATCTTATGCTTATATGTGTGTGTGTGTGTGTGTGTGTGTGTGTGTTATGTGTGTGTGTGTGTGTGTGTGTGTGTGTGTGTGTGTGTGTGTGTGTGTGTGTGTGTGTGTGTGCGTGAGTGTGTGCATGCGTGTATGCGTGTGTGTCTCTGTGGGGGGTGGGAGGGTGGGTGTGTGAGGGGGAGTGCAGAAGATTTTTATCTGTAGACACACACAACAGGAGACATGCTGTGTATATGTATGACAGAAGTAATTTGAAATACATGACTGTGGTTCTGTGACTTTGCTTTTATTCAAATTTAGCACCAGACAGGAAACATAGTTAGCAATTTTTTTTCAGAGGAAATAAAATGGGAGACAGGCAGTATTCCCAGACTGGATTTATTGGATATGTATATTCTCTCAAACATTGGTCTTACTATTTTATTGTGAGTTACTATTTTCTCAGTTTTGAACATTAAGCCCTTGACACAATTTATGTCTTTCTCGAAAAAAGAAAAAAAAATAACACTGAATTTCTCTTCTTACTCATAATTTTTGTTCAGGTCACCACTGGATCAAAAAGTAGGGAAAATGCTCTAAAATGTAGCTCAGGATATCCATAACCCTGTAGCTTCTGGGGTCCTGGCAGTAAGCAGACCCCCAGTGTAATTCAGTTATTTCCTACACAGTTATTACTGTGCTGTCTTGGCCAGTTAAGCTGTGCTGAAAGATGGAAGGACAAAGTAAAGTTGAACAGCAACACTGAATTTCTCTCCTTAGCCATAATTTTTGTTCAGACTATCATTGGATGAAAAGGTTGTTTATTAAAAAATGACCTCACAGTATGTAGAAAGCATGGCTTCTGGAAAACACGGAAGAGTAAGGCAAAATATAAGAAATGGAAGAAAAGTTAATATGTATGGTATGGGGAGCCCCGCATGGGAGAAAACAGGGGAGCAGTGAAAGATGTCTATGGAGGGGGGGGGGGTGGCGAAACAGTAGACAGATGGATGTGCCATGGAGCCTTAAGGCCAATCTTGTGCATGGTTTTTTTCTTGTAGGTTTACATTAAAAGTAAATACATGTCACTGCCAATGGCCCTCTATAAAACTGGGCTAACACAGAATAGTACACAGCCCTGTCGTAATGTAAGAGTATTGTAGTTACATATCACTGTGTGTACTACTCCTAAAACCTTACAGCAGGAGGGGTAGCAATGAAAGGGTAATATTTCGACCAGTGTCCAGGGACCCCCAACTTGACAGTTTTCTGGTGGCCCCCAAAATACTAACGCTGGCCCTGGCCTGACTTTATCTCTCTCTTTCTTTCTTTCTCTTTTTTTTTTTCATGACCTTTCTTCATTCTTCCAGGCACCCTTTTTTGGGGATGGGGGCAGAAGATGGACACAGTCATGAGTAATTTCTTGCTACTAGATCATAATGCTGTAGTATTACACATGAATCTTATACACCATTTAAAATCTTTCAAATTTAGTTTTGCCCTGACCTGCACTTTAACAGCTTTAGTTAAAGGAACTGCAGTTGGCAAAAATGAAAATAAATATCGAATGCAAACCCAAAAAGGACAAATGGGGTTCAAGCCCACGGACTATTACAACTAAGTGTAGCACAGAACATGCTCCCTAAACCATGTACAGATCATGCCCTTTAAAGAGTTTTTTCTAAGGATCTGTATTCCATCTTTAAACAAAACAGAAAGAGGAAATGCAAAAGGTATGTAGTCTGACTTAAAGTAGCTAGTCTAATGTATTACAAAAAGTTTTATGTAGTATACTGTTGTTCAGAGAATTCAGTGGGTCATCTATTATTGTTCTGAAAAAAAAATGAATACATTTAATAATGTATCTGTGCATTTAGGCATGATAACGTAATATATATGTGAACAGCACCTTTAATATTTAGAAACAGAATACTGAAACTATGAAAAAAACAAAGTGTAATTCCTGAGAAGCTTATTATTTTGTAAAAAAAATTCCTACTGATTGCTTTGCAGTGCTGGTCTAAATGGTTGTCAAAATGGCTAAATGTAAGAAGTGCACTACAAACTTCAAAAATACAAGCAGAGCACCACGTAGACAATGCTATTTTTTATTACAGTGAGAAAGTGAATGAAATGGGCAGTACAATGCAAATCCATACCTGTAAATTAATTTGCTGATCTAGTCTGTTTCCAACTTTAATTTAGCCATGTGATTTTGAGGTTGCTCAGTGTGAAAACTGCATGCCCAGCTGTTCAGTCATGCTGTGATGCTTTAAAGAATTTTCTAATAAATTAAAAACTAAGGACAAACAAACCAAACTTCCATGCAGAGCCAGAGAGATGAAACACACCACTAAACCACCGCAGTTCTGTACCAGTAGGAAATCTAAAATAATGGTACACCAGTAAGATAAAACACACAGCAATTTATTGACAATTCATATAAAAAATACTAAAGGTGCTATGCTCTTTTGTCCACATAAAGTCTTGGGACTTCATCAGAGTACCAGCACATACAATGGTCTCCTTTTTAAACTAAAAAGCCTGGGAAAGAAACATTGTAACCAATGAATGTTTTTTCTTAAAGGCATCTCACATAAATGCAGTACATTAATTCATTGTGAAATGACCTTCCCAAAACATTCCATGCAAACAGCAAGTTGTACAAAACACTTAAAAGGCATAGACCGAAATGATGTATTTTTTTAACCAGTAAAGTGCAATAACGTCTATTTATGTAATTTTCTTCATTTAAACCAAAGCCGGTGACATTTGCTTTTATTTGACACTCGGTTTCTCTACACTCTAAGTTTCCAAGCTACCCCCTTGAAATCAGTTTCAATAACATCAGTAATGAAAAACTTAATGCTTCTGGTTACTGGCAATATGTTTCCAAAGACTATTTCTAGTATCATGTTTCTTAATATCCCTAACATGTTCATATATTCTTTCTTTGAGCGTTCTTTCCATCTTGCCTATATAACAGTGTATAACACTTTCTCAGTTTTACAATTGCATTTTCTGGGAAAAAGATTCTCCTAAATTTCTTGGTCAGAACGCATTCCCCCTCAATAATATAAGAACAATAGCTGTAAATAAAACATTTCGTCTTCAGATGAATTCTCTGTTTCCCGTAATCGGAAGGTTTTAATTTTTCCAAGTAATTTTGATGTTCCTATCTTTCCTAAAGGTTATTAAAGGACAGTCACCTATGTTTTCCATATTTAAACCTCCGATTTTTAGAATTTTCCATTTGTTCAGTAAAATATCTTGGGGAACTCTAGCTTCATTGTTGTAAGAAAGGATACATCCCTTATTGAATCTGGTATCCAGTACTGTGTTTTTTATTATTGTTTGGATCACCATTTCCATACACACTTAAAAGGGGGTTGTAAAAAAGTTTCAACCTTTTGTTACTAACCTCACAATTTTTTTTCTACAAATTCAGCAGGGTGACCTCTGTTTAATAACATACCTATAAGGATTTCCCCCTCCTTTTCAAACACTTCTATATCTGAGATCATCCTCGCTAAACATACTAATTACCCTTTTACAAGTGCTTTCTTCTGGTGTAGGGGTAGCAACTTTCAAAATGAAGCAGGGAATTAAAGTAAGTAGGTTTCATATACAAACTTGAAGTGAACCATTTGTTCACTTGATCAATTCTTAACTCTACCTCCAAGTAGTTAATAAAGTCAGTAGATTTAATCATTGTAAAACTAAGAAAGTTGGTAGTATTTTTAATATGAACAAAAAAGTCATTTAACTTAGCTTCACTGTCTTTCCAAAATATAACTCTGTTGACCAGAAAATGCCGGTAAAGGCTCCAAGGTTCACTAAAAGATTAATTAAAACATAATTATGTTCACAATAAGCTAAAATCATATTTGAAAGAATGAGGGTGCAGGTGGCCCCCATTGCAACACCTTTAATCTGTTTGTGAATGGTTTCCTCAAACTAAATGAAATTGCTATTTAATACAATTTCCATCAAAATAGGTAAAGCATTGAAAAATCTGTCACTAAGATTAGCATTGTGACATAAATATAGTGTGAACCAATCTAGACCTATATCGTTAGGGATAACTGAGAAAAGGTCTTTAATATCAGCAGTGACTAAATCTAAATTCTCATTGAAAGCATGATGGCAAATCTTGCTAAGATAGCCCCAGGAATCTTTGTAAATGTGGGTCTCATTATCTAATGTATTTTTTAATTTGATATCGATGAATTTTCCTATTCTATGGGTCTTTGACCCATTGACATCCACATTCAGATGAAATGTGGGATCTATCAAATTCTTATGTATTCTGGGGATCCCAAATATTGAAGGTATCCAAGGGAATTCATTTTTGATCTAATTATATCCATCTAATGTAAGTAATTTGTCTAACAGCAGCTCCTGGATAGCCATATCTATTTTTGAATAAGAAGTATTCAACTGATTCCTGGAGCTCTCTTTATATTGGTCAGAAAGTAGCAAAGTTTCCAGCCTACTGATGTAATCAATGTAGTTTATTACCACCATCCCAGCCCCTTGTCTGGTTCATACAGCTGATAGAATGGTTAGAACTGATCTCATTCAACAACTTAATTTCTGTATCCAAAAGGTTGTTGAAGTTGTCTTCGTAATTACACCTATGAATCCTTCTAACATCATGCTTCCACATTTTTTAAATAATGAACAGTAGGGTGCAGGGGGGTTATAAAGACTAGGTTTTTCGGAAGATTCACTATTCACATTATTTTGCTTCACATCATCAAAAATCACATTAAGATTCAACTTTCTAGAAAACAATGTCAGTAATCGTCTTTGCTAAATTGCCCATCCTTGAAGGCACAAATGTTAGCCCCTTCTCAAATAAAGAAGAATGTTGTGTAGTGATTTCAGTTGAACTGTAATTATAAACTATAAAGTCATTTTTCACATTAATAGTTTTCTTGGACCCAGTAAGAGTCAATAGTTCCTCTTCTGACCTCTCTTCCTCTGTGGTAGTGAGGACTTCCTCAATTGGAATCGCTGCTGATTCTGTCCCTGCCAATTCCCCTGGTGGGCTTTCCTTTGATTCAATAACCGTTCTGATCTCCACAGAGGTGGTACATCCAAAGATACAACATGGATGTCATTACCACCTACAAACTCTCTTTTGGTAGGCAGGTAAAGATTAAATGTCTCAGTATTATTAATTTTAGGGGGAGCAGGATATGCCTTTTTATCATTGTAATCGGTTTTATCACGAATCATTTTTTTTCTTCTTTCTTACCTTGACATCATTCAAGGATTTTTCCAACTTGTTGAATATTAGGTGGTATTCAGCTGTGTGAAACTAAAAAGTTGTCACTAGAAAGTTTTTTACTTAACTGAGTGATTTTGAGTCCCAGTTGTTCCATAGCTTACTGATTGTGGTGCATAAATAGTTCCATGAGATCAAGTCCCTGTCGGTCGAATAAAGCCAAAAGGTCATGCTGTAAAACAGATCCTTCAACAAGACTTGAATGAAACTTCAAGGATCTAAGCCCCTTGGACACTATCCCTGATTTTATGCATTCCCAGAAGTATCAGTTTTCTAATTGCAGCTTATGGTATTTGGTAAGTTTACTTTCAAAAATCTTTAACTGCTGTTGAATAGTAGAACCATCTAGATCATTAGACTGAATTTGTGCCCCAAAATGAATGCTGTTTCCAAACCACTCAGTCCGGTGCTTTACTTTTGGATCATTGCTTAAATAAATATTCATTCCCCCTGGAAACAATTGTCTCTGTTGTGCAACATTTTGGGGAAGCTCACTTTAAATGAAGGACTTTCCCTTTTATGTTTTTTTGAAGTTCAAGTCATAACCACTTAAATACTTATTATAACATGCTTTATCTTGTCCAACTGCTGGTCATTATAATTATTACATAAATAGAAATTATCACACTTTACTGGTAAAAAAAGACATCATTTTGGTCTATGCTTTTTAAGTGTTTTATACAACTTGTACATCTTTGCTTGTTTGCCAAAACAGAGTTTGTAGGTGGTAATGACACTCCTGCTGTCCCTTTGGATGTACCACCCCCCCCCCCGAGATCAGAATAGTTATTGAATCAAAGAAAAGCCCACCAGGGGAATTGGCAGGAGCAGTACCAGGAGGGATTCCAATTGTGGAATTCCCCACTACCACAGAGGAAGAGAGGTCAGAAGAGGAACTATTGACTCGTACTGGGCCCAAGATAATTACTAATGTGAAAAATGACTTTAGAGTTTATAATTACAGTTCAGCTGAAATCACTACACAACATGCTTCCTTATTTGAGAAGAGGCTAACATTTTTGCCTTCAAGGAAGGGCAGTTTAGCAAAGACCATTACTGAAATTAAGCTGTTTACTAGAAAGTTGAACTTTAATGTGATTTTTGATGATGTGAACCAAAATAATGCTAATAGTGAATCTTGCAAAAAATACTAGTCTTTATAAGCCCCCACCTGCACTTTGCTGTTCATTATTTTAAAAAAAGTGTGAGCATGATGTTAGAAGGATTCATAGGTGTAATTACAGTGAAAACTTCAACAACCTTTTGGATATAGAACAGAAGTTGTTGAATGAGATCAGTTCCAACCATTCTATCAGATGTATGAAACCGGACAAGGGAGGTGGGATGGGTGTAATAAACTACACTGATTACATCAGTAGAATGGAAACTTTTCTATTTTCTGACCAATATGAATAGAACTCCAGTAATCAATTGAATACTTCTTATTCAAAAATAGATATGGCTATCCAGGAGCTATTGTTAAACGAATTGCTTACATTAGATGAATATAATTACTTAAAAATTAATTTCCTAGGATACTGTCAATATTTGGGATCCCTGTATACATAAAAAGTTGATGGATCCTCCATTTCGTCTGATAGTGGATGGCAAGGGGTCAAAGACCCATGGAATAGCGAAATTCATTGATATCAAGTTACAAAAATATGTTAGATAAAGAGACAAATATTTACAAAGATTCTTGGGACTTTCTTAGCAAGATTCACCATAATGCTTTCAATGAGAATTTAATTTTAGTCACTATTGATATTAAAGACCTTTTCTCAGTTATCCCTCACAATATAGGTTTGGAGTGGTTCACACTATATTTATGCCACAATACTAATCTTAGTGACAGATTGGTCAATGATTTACCTATTTTGATGAAAATTGTATTAAGTAATAATTTCATTTGGTTTGAGGGAACCATTTACAAACAGGTTAAAGGTGTTGTAATGGGGCTGCTGCACCTCCATGTTTGCGAATATGTTTTTAGCATATTGGGAGCATAACTATGTGTTCAATTAATATTTTAGTGAATCTTGGAGCCTTTATGGACATTTTCTGGATGACATAATTATATTTTGGAAAGACAGTGAAGCTGAATTAAATGACTTTTTTACTCATATTAAAAATACTACCAACTTTCTTAGCTTTACAATGACTAAATCTACTGACTTTATTAACTACTTGGAGGTAGAGTTAAGAATTGATCAAGTGAACAAATGGTTCACTTCAAGTTTGTATAGGAAACCTACTTACTCTAATTCCCTGCTTCATTTTTAAAGTTGCTACCCCCTACACCAGAAGAAAGCCCTTGTAAAAGGGCAATTAGTACATTTAGCAAGGATGATCTAAGATATAGAAGTGTTTGAAAAAGAGGGGGAAATCCTTAAGGGTATGTCATTAAACAGGGGTTACCCTGCTAAATTAAAAAAAAAGTTTGTGAAGTTAGACACAAAAGGTTGAACTTTTTTTACAACCCCCTTTTACATAATATGGAAATGGTAATCCAAAAAAAAAAAAAAAAAAAAAGCAGTAGTGGATACCAGATTCAATAAGGGATATACCCTTATTTACAGCAAGAAAGTTAGTGTTATCCAAGATATTTTATTGAACAACTGGAAAATTCTAAAATTTGAAGGTTTAAATATGGAAAAAATAGATGACTATCCTTTAATAACATTTAGGTAAGACAGGAATATCAAAAATTACTTGTATAAGTTAAAACCTTCTGTGACGTCCCCTCTCTGGGCCAGTAATCAAGGAGCCTGAATCCTCACCACTGACACCGGTGAGGGGCGTTCAATTGGAACAAAGATAGATACACAGTATTTCCAGATCAGCTGTCTGCACCAAACACAATTTCCCTTAAGAGCACACAGGGAGCCCACTCAGTCCAGGGTCTGGGTTTACCCTCTCTCTCTCTCTCTCTCTCTCTCTCTCCAAGCCCCCAGTAAGACCGCCCATTGGCACAGCTGTAGAGTTGAGTCCTCAGTTGAGTGTCCAAGCCAAGTCCTCCACTAACCTCTCTGGGAAGCTAGTGCTTTGTGCCCCTGCTCCAAGTAGCTGACAGACACACTCTTTGAGATTTGATTTGAACACACACACGCGCACATTTTCCTGACTGATCTAAATAATTAGTATTCCCTGGTTACTTACAAGGCAAGATGAAGTGGGTGAGTGATCCTTCTAGGTCAGGTTTCAAAAACAGACTGCTCTGAGATGTCAGTCTCATCTAGTATTAAAATATCATTTTTGTGCTGGATTATGGAATGACATCACATATATCTGGTCATCTGACCTCTGGTTCCCATACTACCCCCTTTACTAGAAGATGAACCAGAATCTCGTACACATGTGTTACCATGCACACAGACAGAGCTTTGCTAAGATGTGTTGCAGCTTCTGGATGTCATAAAATAATTTCAAACTTCCACCCATCCAGAGTAGCAATTAGTTCACCTCAAGGGCAAACAAAAGGCTTCCTAGTACAGACTTTTGTCTCTGGCTGCATTGAGACCTGTAAGATATAATCTTTATAGCCTAAATTAAGTAATTTAATTTCAAGATATTTTTCTAAAAGATATCTAGAGCTGAGCTAAACATCTTCTCTTCCAGCATCCTTTGTTACAATATTAATGTTAACGGTTATAATACAGTTTGACATAAAGGTGTATTTCTTTTTTTTTTCTGTCCAGCAGGACCTACTGTTGGTATATTTTTTAACACAAGCAGTTTTACAAATACATTTTCAACACAAGCACATGTACAAATCAGTTTGATATACAAATTACATATAATTCTTTACAAAGCTCCAGCTAGCTATGCTGGCATATGTTACACATCCACTCCTCTACTTCTACTGGCATAGTTGGCAATACCTCATGTCTTCACACCTTCTGGTTATGGAAAAAAGAGAATTCATCTGAAGACTAAATGTTTTAGTTGCAACTATTGCTCATATATTATTGAGGGGAATGTATACTGGTCAAGGGATTTGGGAGAAACTTTTGTCCCAGAAAATGCAATTGTAAAACTGAGAAAGTGGTAAACATTGCTCAATGTTCTCAATGTCCTTGCTTTTATATAAGCAAAATTTAAAGAATGGTCAAAGAAAGAATATATGAACGTATTAGGGATATTAGGAAACGTGATAAAAATAGTCTTTGGAAACATATTGCCAGTAACCAAGGGCAGGGGATATTATTGAAACCAATCTCGGGGGAAAAGCCTTGGAAACTTAGATTGCAGGGCAGAAAAAACAAGTGGCAATTAAGAACAAATGCCACTGGTGACTTTGGTTTAAATGAAGGAGTGTCCCTTTTATGTTTTTTTGAAGTTTAAGGCAATAACTGCTGAAATAATTATAATATGCCTTATCTTGTCCAACTGCTGGTCATTGTAATTATTACACAAATAGACATTATTGTACTTTGCTGGTAAAAAAAAAGAAATCATTTTGGTCTATGCTTTGTAAGTGTTTTATAGAATTTGTACAGCTTTGCTGTTTGCATGGAATGTTTTGGGAAGGTCAAGTCACAATGAATTAATGTATTGTATTTATGTGATATGCCTTAAAGAAAAACAGCTCATTCATAGGTTCATAGATTCATAGGTAGATACTAGGCTGGGGCCTATATAAGCCTAGCCAAAAAGGTACCCTGGCTTTTGCCACCCAAGAAAATTATTTTCCTGTGCCCATGTCAAGCAGAGCCACAGAAGTGATCCCCAGGGTGAATTTCCTATCTAACATCCAATCACCAAGATTTTTCTTGAAGAGTGCTAATGAGGAGCTTTGTTTGATATAGATAGGTAGTGTGTTCCAGAGTATGGGAAGTCTCTGGGACAGGAATCTATCCCTCCAGCATGTTCTGTTAATTGTGGTGACAAGGTTAGGTCCCTAGAGTGTGTAGCTCTGAGGGATTGGGATTTCTTTAAGTGGAGCATGTCCAACAGTTCTGGGTTTGACATAGCTCTGTATGTTAGGCAGCGATCGCCTCTGAGTAGGCGATATGCAACAGACTACAGCTGGAGTTTTTTGAGAAAGTCTGTGTAGGGTATCTGTTTGAGGCCGGTAATCATCTTTGTGAAGTATTTCTGCAGCCTTTCCAGTTGTTGTAGATGTCTTGTGAGGTACGTACCAAAAGAGGTGCTGTATTCTATAATGGGTCTAATGAGTGACGAGTAGAGGGGAACAATAACCTATTTTTTCCTGGATGAGAAACCTTTTGTGATGAGGTGTGCCATGTAGGAGGATTTCTTGACTACTGTGGTGATGTGATTATCAAAGGAGAGACTACTGTCCACCTGTGTCCCAAGGTCTCTTATCACACTTTCAGTGTTAAGTAGACAACTGCCTATGTGGTAGTTCATGGGTACAGAGGTTTTACCAAAAGGGATGACAATGCACTTTTTGGCATTGAGCTTGAGGCCATTGCTTTGACACCAGGCATATATCTCAGTGAGGCCCTTTTGTAGGATGTCCACATCATTAGGAGTTTTGATTATGGCTCCTAGTTCGCAGTCATCTGCAAACTTCATTAGCCAAAGACCTTCTGTGTTAGCCTGTACTTCAGAGAAGTAGATAGCAAACAGGAGAGGACCCAGGACTGAACTCTGTGGTACTCCACTTGTCACTGGTCTGAAGTCAGATTTGGAGTCTGCTACTTTCACAGTGTGGGTTCTGTCAGTGAGCCAGTTGGCAACCCATCTTGTGAAATAGGGATTTATACCTAGTTTAGTTAGTTTATCTATAATTCCAGAGTGGGAGATGGTGTTGAAAGCCTTGGCAAGATCTAGATAGGCTGTGTGAACCACCTTACCCTCATCTACGGCTTTTGTGACCACTTCATAGAAGTCTATCAGGTTTAGGAGACATGATCTGCCTTTTACAAACCTGAACTGGTGGGGTCCATAGTTTGGAGATTACCAATGTCATTGTTTATAAATTCCATGATAATACGTTCCATAGCCTTGCGGACCAGGGTCATCAGGCTAATGGGGCGGTAGTTCCTGGGGTACGTGGTGGCTCCCTCTTTGTGGACTGGGATTACCGTCGCTGTGTGCCATTCAGTGGGCACAAAGCCTGAGGTGAGGCTATGATTGAACATGGTACTTAGGTGAGGTGCCAGTTCATTCTTTAGTTCATGTAGAACGCAGCCTGGGATGTTGTCAGGTCCTATGGATGCTGTGTTCTTGGCTTTGGAGACTGTGGTTTTTACCTGTGCAGCCGTAATTACAGGAACTTTGCATTCTTCCAGTATAGAGATGGGCCCTTTAGGGGGTGAGAGGGGGGTAAAGTTAGCACTTAACCTATCTGCCAGGATGCTGGCAATATCAGTTGATTCTGTATATTTAGTGCCATTGTGCTGTAACTCAGAGCAGATCTGAGTGTTGCCATTGAGATTCTTGAAATAGCTATAGAATGCTTTGTGGTTGTCTTTAGAATCAGTGGTGATTTTGTTTTCATAACTAGCTTTAAAGGATTTTATGATGGATCTCAGCTTCCTACTAAGGCTGACCAGGGAGTTCCTCCAGTCATGGGATTTTACTCTTTTTTGCAACAGTTTTGTTCAACTGTTGTAGAGTTTGTTCATGGCAGGGGACCACTAGATTGACTTCCTTTTTTTGGAGGATAGCATCTTGGTTCTGTTAGGGATTGCACGATCCATGCACTTGTGTAAGTGCTTATAAAGTGCATTTGTGTAGGATTCAGCAGTCGTACCTGTATTGTCCATCTGCATGGGTGTTGTGAAGTTTGCCACTTTTGTCTTAAAAAGCGTGAAGTTGTCTTTGGAGAAATTTTTATGGTGGTTTCCCTAATTGGGGGCTAGGGACGGGATGTGGCTGTATAGGGTGATTAGCTTGTGGTCGGATCTGACCAATGAGGAATTGACCTTTGGTGTGGAACACCAGTTGCCCATGTTGGTAATGACCAGGTCTAGGATATTGCTGCTCCTGGTGGGAGTGTGGATAAGTTGAACCAAGGCATTGGAATTTATGAATTCCAGAAAATGCTAAGCAAAAGAGTTGGTACAGGAGTAGTTTTCCCAGTTAATAGTGGGGTAGTTGAAATTGCCCATTATTAGGATGTTAGGTTGTACCCTAATATTGTCCAGTGTATCAAGAAATGAGGAGTGGGAATCCTGGGGCATGGTGTGGGATCTGTAGCAAGCTACAGTTTGGATTGCGGTCTTGCCCAGAGTTAGTTGCACTTGGATAATCTCAGATGCATTATGCTGAACAACTAGCCTGGAGGTGGGGATATCCTTAATGAATATGGACACACCTCCGCCTTTAGTGTTTCAGTCCAGGTTAGGTATCCAAAAGGTGTGGTATGAGTTATAGCCTGGTAGTGCAGGGGTGCCCTCTGCAGCCTTGACCCAGGTCTCTGTCACTGCACAGATGTCAATGTTCTCCATTTTAAGGAGTGCCTCGAGTGAATGCATTTTGAGGTTTAGACTTCTAGCATTGAGTAGCATTACCCTCAGATTTTGCTTGTTTGTACCTGTTTCTGTGGTGAATTTGTCATTTGTTGTTGGTTACAACATTTCTTTTTGTAGGCTTTTTAGTTTAAAAAGGAGAACAGTGAATGTGTCGGTACTCTGATGAAGTCCCGTGATTTTATGGGGACAAAACTGCTCAGTACCTTTAATATATTTTACACAAATTGTCAATAAATTGTTGTGTGTTTTTTCTTACTGGTGTACCTTTCTTTTGGATTTCCTGCTGGTATGGAACTGTGGTGTTTTATTGGAGTGTTTCATCCCTCTAGCTCTGCACATATGTTTGGTATGCTTTAAAGAATTTTGTTTCCATTGCTGCAGCTTTATGAAACTACAGATAATGTCAGGTCCTGTTTTATGAAGTACCAGTAACTTCTGCTTGGGAAATCTGCGCACTGAACGAGATGCAATTTTTACTAATATTTATATACTGCTACTGTTAAGTTATGAATGTTCAGACTGTCTCAGCTATGACACCAAGTGAGACTAGTGAGAGTTTGCGTGAAGGAGACAGTATACATTGGCAAACCTAACCAGTCTCCACCTGAAGAAATGAAATACACTGATGTTTGACCTAAGAATCGGTCTGTTACTTCCAAAAAAGCGATATTCTGCTCTCACTAGCTGAGTCTGGTCAGGGGAAAGTGCTGACTGTTTTAAATGCAGAGAGTCTTGCTGCATTGTACTCAGTGAGACCAAAAACACACACATATCTTTTAGTTCTACTGCCAAGGTTTAAACTGAAATCAAATCTGAAAAAACTATTACATGAGTACACAATGGAGATCACTTGATTAGTTGTACTTCGTTTTCATTCAAGGTACTGTAACAATGTCCTTTCTACCTATTTTAGGATTGCTGGAAGTAAAAGAACCTGAAGTGAATTACAGAACAAAATGTCAAATTTTCTCTGTGACTTTATCAAAATTCTGACAGCTTGTTAACAGAGCCTTAATAATCTGTGCTGTTTCATGTAGTCAAGGATACAGGGATTGATTCCTTTCACTTGCATTTGTCTACAGTGTGATTCTAAACAAAATTACTTGACCAGACAGAGGATCTCTGTGGTGCCTCTGAAAACAAACACTTGTCCAGTGTGCTTAACCAGTTAAAAAAAAAAGCCCAAAATAAAAAATCCTCTTCCCAAGAAACTGTGTGTAATAACGAGGGTACACATTTCATTACTTCACTGTCAGTCAATAGCATATGCATATAAAGCACTTTGGGGTGCTTTGTATGGAAAGTAGAAAATAAAGAAAGACTCTGATGGCTACCAAAAGAATTTATATTTAATGATGTCAAGTTCATTTTCCTGCTTAAAAAAAAAGAAAAACAGAAACTACAATACCAGATGATGTGTACTGATATAATTTCTTACTATGGGAGGTCCACAAAGTAAAGTTTTAAAAAATGGAAAGTGAGCTTTTTCAAGGATAGCCTATTTATTTCCTTGAAATGATCTGGTGTCACATTTAAGAAAAAGCCGTAAAATGCAAAAGAAAATGATTCTGCAGCCTAATTTTATGACTGGGATGTTCTTTAACTCTGACACAGAAAGTGTGATGAGAGACCTTGGGACCCAAGTGGATAGTAACCTCTCCTTTGATAAACACATTGCCACAGTGGTCAGAAAATCTTTCTACGTGGCCCACCTAATCACAAAACGGTTTGCATCTAGGAATAAGGAAGTCATCGTTCCCCTCTACACATCACTTATCAGACCCCTCATTGAATACAAAGCACTGTTTGGGATGTACCTCACAGGACACCTACAACAACTTGAGAGGCCTCAAAGGTACCTAACCAAGAGGATTGCTGGTCTCAAACAATTGTCCTATGCCGACCGGCTCAAGAAACTCAAACTCTACTCGGTCGCATACCACTTACTCCAAGGAGACCTCTGTCTGACATACAAAGCTATGTCAAACCCGGAATTGCTGAACATGCTTCACTTGAAGAAATCCCAATCTCCCAGAGCCACACGATCTAAGGACCTAAACCTCACCACAACAATAAATAAGACATGCTGGCGGGATAGATTCTTGTCCCAGAGACTTCCCATGCTCTAGAACAAAATTCCCATCCACATCAAGCAGAGCTCATCATTAGCATTATTCAAGAAAAACCTTGATAAGTGGATGGGTGATAGGAAGTTCACCCCTGGGATTATGTCAAAGGCACTGCTCGATAGAGGGGCAGGAACTTAACAATACATGGGTGGCTAGGCTTGCTTTGGCCCTCGGGCCGATAGCCTAGTACCTACCTATGAACCTAGGGTTGCCACCCCTCTGTTTTTTTTTGGACTATCCGGAAATCAAACTGATTCTCCGGCAGTCCGGAAAACACTGTACAAACTCTGGTATTCTGTTTCAAAAAATAAACAGACTATCAGAGTTTATAAATCGGCTGATTTACTATGCTTTTTTTACAGAAAAGCATCATAAATCAGCCGAAAGCAGGCAGCAGGAATGAAAAAAGAGGCCGTTCCCACCAAGTGATGACATCACGATGTCACAAAATGGTCTGGATGTGGGCGTGAGAGGGGGTGGGGTGGGTGGGGTTACTGGTGACATGAGGGGTGTGGCTTTACTCCGGTTTTCGCCACAAAGGAAGGTGGCAACCCTATATGAACCTAAGTAACCTTGTGTGATTACTTTTAGTGAGACCAGAGGTCCAGTTTGTGCTCTATATATGAATCTTGAGGCAGATTTGGAAAGAGGGTATTCTTAGTTTTCACACTTGACTTTTACATATGAAACAGTACATTATGCATTTATGTGGCTCAAATAATAAAGTAGAATCCTGTTGTTTAAACTTGCTCTGTTCAATGGCTTCCTATTTTATATTTAAAAAATATGTCCCTGCTGTGTGACATTCCAGTTCATCAGCTTGCAATTTCCCATATAGATAAAATGCATTAGAATTTTATCTGGCCATTTCAAAACAAGTAATTGCCATGACTTATTTGTTTTTCAAGTTCCAGTAAGAAAACTTGTCACAAAAAGAACATACTGTTCAGTGAAAAACTGTTTAAAGAGAGGAAACATTTGTTTTATTGTGTTAATGGTTTTAAGTTCATTTTTTCCTGCAATAAAAAGAAGTGAAATTAAAAAAAAGAACTTAAGTAATTTATAACTAAAACAGAAAATGGCATTTCATTGCATTTTCATAAAATATTCGTATTTATTAAAGGCTTCATCATGAACCATGCGGCTAACAGTAGAAAGGCTCTTCTAGCACAACATTCTCAAATGCAATTCAGGAATATGTTAGCCATGATAAGGTCAGCCCTCAATATTGGCTAATTTGCATGTTTCCTGAACCACAAGTACTATCAAAATGTGTACATCATTGTTGACTTGCATCTCACAGTAGTACCCTGCTATTCTTGTAGGCAGTGGAATTCCCCTCTGCAATAACTCTCTCATACACATTACATATACATGCACACACACACAAACGCTCATTACAGTTTCTGTATAAGTTCTTATCCTCCAGTGGTCCTCCCCATAATACTTCAGTGTTGTTATGGCGCATTACAAAAGTTATTCCCTGTCTTCTAGTTTATTCCCCTACCATCTGATCCCTGTTATGATGTAGGTGCTATAATAGCACTTTAAAAAGTCACCCCTGGTGGCAAAGTGGATCCAGTCCCCATACTAATATTGGTGCCATTGAGATACTTTAGTGTACATCCTGGCTTCCAGTGTTCCACCCATTCCTGTAGTAACATCAGTACCGGTAAGGCACTGTAGAGTGGGTGTATCCCTCACCCCCAGTCTCCAGTGCATCACTTTCCAACATCATTCTCCCTGATGTCTGGTGGTTCCCCTACCCCCTAATGCCTGGTTTGATGCTGGTGCTGTTAAGGCACTTTTATGGTAATCATTGGTGACCAGTGGTTTCCTTCCACCATGCTCATGTTAATGGTTGAACGCAGGCTCTTGGCCATGTTTGCTACCATGACATGGTGGGGATGACCATGCTGATCTTCACAGCCAAGCCCTTTCTTGAATTTCTCACCCATGTAAATGGCTTCCTGGAAGCAATTTCAGGGAGAGAGCACATGGCTAATTAGCATATGCTTCACCCTTGGAATGCTTAATTAGCATTTTACATGGGCATGAGGCCAGTACTTCTCTGTGCTCCACCTCTTCATGTTGGAGGACTGTGCATCACCATGTAGGGTTGCTTCATGAATAAAAAAAAAAAAAAAAAACGACCTCATTGTGTTCACAATCGTGTACACATCATGTTAGTTTATGAATCAGGCCTATAGTCTATGGGGGTTGTTTCTAGGAGAATAACAAATACAAGAGAAGCATTGAAAGCTGAAATAGTATAAGCAGGATTACAATAAGAAATATGTTTGTAGATATCACTAGCCTGCCATAATTTGACATAATGCATTATTCCCACATTGTAAGCTTACATTGAAAGAAGTGGGTAGCCAGGGTTGATATTTATGCTGTTGCACTGATTATTTCTACAGATGACACTTTATGCCCATTAGTTTTATATATGGCAGAAGCACAGCCATATGTCATGCAAAAATCAAAATCAGGTCCAGACTACATGTGTTAAAATGTGATACACAAGGCAAATTGTCACTTTATGTCCAAGGAAAAAGGTATAGAATATGAGATATGTCATTTCAGGGGTGCCAAAGAAATTAAAGGTGAAGTCACACAGTGACTAAAGCATTACCTAGAAATTGTGAATTTGCAAAATTGGCACACAGAGCAAAACCCATATAATACATCCTTGTAGTAGTAGAAGGGTAAAGAGGAATCTACTAGCTGAGCCAGAAATTACTCCATACAAGGTCTCTTAACACACCAGAAATCCAAGCAACAAAACTGAGTGATAGAAATCAATAAACAAGTACATAAAACAACAGCAAAAACAGATGAATGGTGCACAGAAACAAAGTAAACTGAAAGAAGAAGGAATAAAGAAAAATAAGTAAAAACAACCGATAGTGAAAGGATTACAAATCATAGGATGGATACTATGGATGATGATATTCACAAAATGGACAGTATTTAGTCATAGGTGAAATATGTACCAGTCATCAAGCTGGCATATATTTACCTAGTCTTCAACACTCACTTACGAAGATGGTGTCCGTCACATTACTTGTATTATGATTTGTAACCCTTTTGCCATCAGTTATTTTGGCAGGCACAGAGACAAAAAGCATACAGAAAAAATATGTACAAAGTGTATTAAGTGCAATTACTTTGCAAAGTAAAGAGAAGCAAAAACATAAATGGGGCAGCACTGTGGCTCAGTAGTAAGATCTCTGCTTCACAGCTACAAGGCTTGAGATTTGATAATTTGATCGTGTTTCGAGAGTGTGCATGTTCTCCTTACGCAGTCTCGGACTTGGTATATATAATTTTCAGGGAGGCATACTTTCTTTTTTTTCTTGATTATTTGAGTTTTAGCCATTTACGGTTGATGTAGTGCATGCCAATTGAATGACTTAGTGATGTAGTGATGTATAATCATGCATAATCAATATCACAAAGTCCACTTCAAAATACTGACTTTCAAAATCCCTAAATTCAAAATACTGAGACCAAAATCTCTAAAGCTCAAAATACTGAAAACTAAAAATACTGAAACTCAAAATATTGAAAACGCACAGGATACGAACACTTATTATATTCCAACACAAGTACATACTAAAACAAATAAAACACAAACCATATTACTCTTCTCCAAGTATAAGCAGGGGGGCAAGCCCCCATACCCACTGCTACGTAAATATATCAACTCCGAGATTGCACTTTAGTGTACTGAAGTGCAATCTCAGAGTTTATATATTTAAGTAGCAGGTGGTGTGGGAGGTACAGCCCCCCACATGGTGGGTGCAGGGGGGCTTGCCCCCCTGACAATACTTGCAGAAGAGTAGTATGTATCTGTATGTAGTTCTGCTGCAATATAGTTGTGTTGCTGTACTGTTTTTTTTTCGATATTTTGAGTTTCAGTATTTTAAGTTTTCAGTATTTTGAGCTTTAGGGATTTTGGTCTCAGAATTTTGAGTTTAGGGATTTTGAAAGTCAGTATTTCGAAGTGGACCCATATATATATATATATATATATATATATATATATACACACACATACATACATATAAAATAAATTATGCTAGCTGAAAAGACAATGGGCAGGATTCACAAAGCCTCCGTGTAAGAGTTATAACTCATACACGGAGGCTGAAGTTAAACGGAGTGATGTCAGCATGCTCCGCATATTCATGAGAGCATGCTGAATCACACCTAAGGCTAACACGGTCCATGTAAGCCAGTAGGGGGCGTGTCTGTAGGCCGAGCCCTGTAAGCGGACACGCCCCCAGAAGAGTAAAAGTGCCCAAAGTAAACACCCACGCCAGAGTCCATGGAAATGTGAATAAACACAACACAACACGTCCCCACAGACTACGAACATAAAATGTACAAATGAACATCACATAATTTTTTTTTAAATTGTAAAGATGTTTAACCGTGAGTGTGCTCGTTTGCGCGGGCGTGCCTGTAGCGCAGCTACAGTTAGCAGTCAGTGGGAAAGCATATAAGAACTAAATATGCAAAGTAAGCCAAGAAGCAATAGCGTAGCAGTAGAGATGTTGGCTGAAGAGCAGGCATTCATGGTTCGAGCCCCCACAACACCAATGTTTATTTTTAGCAAAATAAGCACGAAACAAGTCCCTGACAAATATGTACACATAAAATCACATTTTATGTAAAATGTAATGAAATAGCCCATTTATATTGAAGAAATGTGAAGTAACAAAACAATAAAAAATGCCAGATGTGCCCATAGCTGAGCTACAGTTTAACAGGGTGAGTGCATCTGCCTGTAGGTGAGCAGTGGTTTAACTGGTGCAAAATGAGTGCCCGTAGCTGAGCAGTGGTTTAACACGCTGAATCTATGTGCCCCTAGCTGAGCTGAGTGTAATATGTGTGCCGATAGCCAAATGAGGCTTAAACCAGCGTACCCCGTTTGCGCGGAGCTGCGCACCGCACAAACAAGCTAACCGACGGGCAACGTTGAGCAAGCCGTATCAAAACTGCCTTTACACAGACACACCCCTCAGCATGTCTAGACAGTCATAAAAAATAAAAAGTAGTGGCCAGGTTCAAACCCAGGATACTATACACCATAGTCAAAGTACCGAATCACTAAGCCATGACAGCAGTACCTATAAATGCAATAATAGCTAATATATAGGAATGAATACAAACTGGAGCATGACAATGCAGGTTTACTGAAGTTTATACAATTACAAAATGGCCAATCACAGATATGTGCGGGAAAAACGGACTATATAAGCCCCATAGGCGGGAATACACAGCATAAACAATTGTAGAACTGAACTGCAGGCAGAATGACAGGAGTAGGAGAGGGTAGTTGCTTTTGAGCACAGAGGTGGGGCGTTGAGGAGTCCAGGTACATGGTCTGGCTCCTAGTCCACAACCATGAGGCCCAACTCATGCAGGGCCAGGTCCTCTGGGGAGCATACAGGGCTGAGGCGTGGGACCGGTTGGCTCATGATCTCACCAGTGCCACAGGGATTCCAAGGACTGGTGAGCAGGTCCGTCACCACCATGCGGACCTGAAGAGACGCAAGCAGGACCAACTGAACCTTTGGATCCAGGAGGCCTGGCAAATGCCCAACGCCCCACTACTGAGTAAGTTACATTTAATTATGTATGTAAGAAATTAAACTAGCTGATATTATGGAGATGTGTATTCCAATATTACTTCATTTATATTACAGCTGCAGGTGTCCGTTCTGTGAACCGCAGAGCCTATGGCGATAGGCTGGTGATTGCGCCACCAGGCAGGTCAGTAATCCACTACCAGTAACTGTAAAGAAATATAAAAGTATGACAGTCAGCAAAAGAGTGCAGTGTAGTCACTAAGGAATAAAATATGCAAGTAACAGTGTGAAAGTGTTTGCAAGTATTGCTTGATTACAAAAGTGTGTTGCAGCCTGTAAGCCAAACAGAAAAATGAAAATGTCTGACATAAATTCTGAAATAAAATGCCCCACCTGTAAGAAAATAGTACACAACCTGCAGCAGGCTGAAATGTATAGCTGCAGAAGATGATGAAATCACATGTGTGAAATATATCCCTGTTGAAATACTGAAACATGACAGAAGTGAGACTGCTGGAAAGGATTGTAATAACTACAGGTAAAACATGTCAATAAAGCCTAGAAGTAAGTACCATCCTGAATAGTAAAATGAAAACAAGTGAGAGAGTGTGAGAAAGTGTCATGAATCCAGCAATACAGTAGTAATAACCCCTGAATAAAGTATACTGCAGTCAAGACAGAATGAAATGCATGTGAGAATCAAAACCAAACAGCGAAATCTGTTCAAAGTATTGCTGCATCTGGAATGTGTATCCCAAAATCTGGATATGTTGCTCTCAGTCTGCAATATGCAGATAGTATGATTGTCTGATATACCAAACATCCACACTTGTCTACAGTTATATAAAGCAAATGTAGCAGGATGATGTAGCTGAACAAAGCTAGATATGAATGTGTATGAAGAACAATAAAATGTATATTGATGTTGCAGTCACAGTCCTATCACCAATTTGAAATAGTTATCATATAGGAAACTGTAGTTAGAACAGTAGTGTGTATATATCTGTAGCTATTAGAAATGTACAGCATATGTATTGGTATTTGAAGGTGTTAATATTATTTTCTTCACCCGACCCTATAACCACATACAACCCATTCCACGTGAAAATGGTATGTGCAATCACAATTAACACCCCTGGATGTTTGTCCTGTTGGGTCATATATATTTGCATGTCCGTTGATGCATCTGTCCTGTTCATACATCCAAACCTGATGGCCTGTTGCCATCAATTAACCCTGCATGTTGTTGGACTGTGTATTGCTGTTCAAATTATGCATGTGTTATGCACGCTGTTCAATGGTGTGAATATCTGGGTGTTTGGTTAATGGGAATACTAATGCATGCTGTTACAACTAATTGTGAATGGTATTATATGTCACTAACCCAAACTGTCATGACATAATGCAAAACATAGGACGACAGGGAAGGCGGGTTCCAGCGGACCCACCTCTCCCACCTCAGCTGGCGAGTGCACCTGGCACTAGTGCCGAGTCTGGACCCTCCTCCGGTGGCCCTGTGCCACCTGCGGGTGGAAGCGCTGCAGGGGATGGGGCTCGCCCCCCCTCTGCAAGTGTAGCCAGAGGAGAACCACCACTCACCCTCCATAGCGTCCGGACTGTGGTGCGTAGGGAGATTCGGGACTCTGTTCTCGAGCCCCTACGCCAGCTTGAGGCATGGGTGGCACAACTTACGGGCATGCCTGTTGCCCGGCCTACACAGCCCCCAGCACAGCCCCATCCTGGGCAGTGAAGGAACAGTGGCAACTGCCTATGGGTGGGGATATCAGTTCCACTGTTGCCATCTGTGGGCTCATGGGCTCTGGATATCCAAACCTCCGTCCCCATCAATTGTATAACCCCCCCACCCATGTCATACACTGCCCCTGTATGCGTCTTGTTTATCTTGTCTGTTTACCTACCCAACCTACCTCCCCAGCTGTACCGACTTCCTTCACCTGACATACCACTCTCACCTGAAAAAAAAAAAAAAAAAAGGGCACTCTGTACCCACAAAAAAATTACGCCCCATACATAGCTGCCCATTCCGCACACATGTCTGCTGGACATGGAATCTATCAATTACAATTGGCTGTACAATAAGTATTATTGTTGTCCTGACACCTTTCTCAGGGGTGGAAGGTTTCAAATGTCACACCAAATTACATACATATGCACAGCTGTTGCTGATGAAGAAATGGGCAGCTATGGGCCTTACCTACATCCCTCCTGCAAATCCCAAGCTTGTTTCCCTACTGTCTTACCCTCTTTGTGACCCCTTTTTCACCACTTTCCTGTCTCCCCATTTTCATTTCTTTCAAAGAAAATAGCGCGGGTGTGCGCAAGAGTAAGCACTGTTAAGCGGTTGTAAGCGGGTGTGCACGTGTGTGCGTGGAGCTAACCATCAGTGCGCATGCGTGAGCTCTGCGCAAACCAGCGCTAACCCGGTTACAACTGCTTAAAAGTGCCTTAGTCACTTTGATTGACAGGTCCTGTACTCAGTTCAAAAGCAAAATAAAATCCCACTGTCAGTCCCGAACCCAGGACCTTGGAAACACTAGTCTGTATGACTTACCACTAAGCCATGACTCTTATACAAGAACATTGTGCTAAAATAAATATAACATGTAATAGTAGGGATGAATGTAAAGGGAATATAGGATGTGTAGTACCCAAAGCATGTCATGTAGAATTACTGTCAAAACTACTGGATTCCCATAATAGTAGTGTGTGAACAGAAACAAGCCATGCTAGTTGTTAGCTTGTAGGTAATAATGTCAGTTAATGTACATATATAAATGTATGTATATGTACATATATATATATATATATATATATATATATATATATATATATATATATAAATATATAACTATATATAGTTGTAGGTGTCATTGTGCATACACACTTACTACAGGGAACAGGAGAGAGGAATGGAGAAATGTGAATCTACAACACAGCCTGAATCATGACAGAAATACTAACCTTTACACTCACAGAACAGTGTCCACAGCATACCAGCATGGTCCCTGCCCTTACAATCTGAAAGGGCAACGCCTATCTCACATACCCTTTTATAGCACTGACCTGAAATCACAGTGAGAACTGCAATCAGTACACAACTGGCTGTATGCAATTAGCAAATGCTGGCTTACAATTGGTGCAGAGGCCATCACACTATGCAGATACCTACAAAAGCATCCAGTACTAACACTCCACACATGCAATACATTCATTGCACTGTCTGGAAGCAGACAGAGGGAGAGAGAAAACTGAGAGAGAGAGAGAGAACAATAAAAAAAAAGACCTACACACTGTGACTCTGTGACTCTAAGCTGTCAGCAGTGACAGTAGCAGCAGCAATCAGAAGCAGTGGTAATGCAACCAGCTGTGACAAACACAGGTAATGCAAAGTAGCAGGTTAATAGTGTGCATACTGTGAACCCTCCAAATGTGTCATAGGTCTGTATCTATAGGTATGTCCATGTGATATGTTGTGTGTACGTAGTTCCACCAAAAGGGGATGACCATACATTACATGTCAATCAATGTTAGGCCATGATCCTGGCAGCAGTTGTCTGTGCATTGCCCTCAGAAATGGCTGTAGTGACTGCTTTGAAAGGTCAGCCAGGTTCAAAAGGCAGGATCAGCCCATCACAAAGGCACACTGGCTGGGAACAAGTGTCTGCAGGTACCCGATATCACTGCATATGCATCCCACACTGCATAATTCCATAGCTTAGCAGACCAGGCCAGTTATGCATATGATGTGGTAGTTCCCAGGGTCAATCGAGGTGCCTCCTTAGTGGTGTGGGACCACTGTCGCTGTATGCCACTGTCCAGGTACATATCCTGTAGTACGGCCAAGATAAATTATCAGTGTTATATGCGGTTGCATGTCCTCTTGGAGTGCAGGTAGCACACATCCAGGGATACCATAAGGTCACAGTGATGCTGTGTGTTCTGCTCTGCTGAGGGCGGCCCTCACCTGGACATGTGAGATGATAGGGAGGTTACATACAGCTGTGATAACTATTTCAACTGGTGGGGGAGAAGGAGGGGGGATACGTGCACCGAACCTGTCTGCAAGACTGTTGCCAATATCCGTGTGTTTGGTGAATGTTAAGTAGGTGTGTATTAACACAGAGCCTATCTGAGGCATTTGGTCCATATGTGTAACATAACTGAAGAAGGCCTTGTGGTCATCCATAGTGTTTGTGGCCATTTCCCTCCCAGAGTAGGCCGTGGTCGTTGTTATGACGGACCGTAGCATAGTATCAGTGCTGACCACAGATGCCTTCCCTTAATGTGAATGTGCTCTGTCCTGCAGTAGCCTCCTGCTATTGTTCTACAATCTGCCTCAGTCTGGGGTCCACGGGACAGGATGCCTAACCTTTGTGCATAGGGTCTGGGTTAGAAATGTGTGTGCAAGTTCCATGCAATCCGTGGCATGTCCGTGGTAAGCATTTGCAAAGGGGTCAACAGTGTGGGTTGTGGCTTCCACTGGCCCAGTGTGCTGCATGGATACCATCTCAGTCCCAACAAGTGATTAACTGTCTAATCACATACATATCAAAGTAGTCTACTGTGCTGGTGGTGGTGGTGGGATATGTATATCCAGGCCAAGTAACTTGTGTCCACATCACACTAGTGGATGGCGTCCCACATACAATAACTTGGGATGAACCCCCAGAGTGAGGTTGTGCATTGGACCTGTCAGTGTTTGCTGACCGATGGGGCATGCTAATATGTTGTGTGGAATGTGGCAGGTATTGTTGCACAGGTGTTGGCTGAGCACTGATATCTGGCCATGTACCTGTGTATCCACCACGACACACACACATGCAACATATGGGAGTAGTAGTATATCACTACACATGAGTATCATGTATAGTATGTGTGCCATATATTGCTGACATAGTCTGCTGATATCCTGTTTGTGTTCTCTTCCAGGGAGATGGCGCGTCAGCGTAATCCTGCCTACTCTGCAGCGGAAGATGAGGAGATCCACCAGAGCCTGGTGCGGGAGTATGACATCCTGTTTTCCTGCACCAGTTAGAATCAGCAGGAGAGGGCTACACTGTGGCAAGACCTTGCCCATAGGGTAAATGATATTGGCACGCATAATAGGACATATGAGCAGGTACGACATCACTGCAGTGATTTAATCCGAAGTGTCCGTCAGCGTGCATCAGATATCCACAGGCAACAGGTTGCCACAGGAGGTGGGGTGGCCACACATCCCCCCTCACCAGACTGGAGGGGCTACTCCTAAGTGTTGTAGCTCCAGCCCCGGAACATCAACAGCAGTACACCTGCATCATGATGGAGGCTGGATCCACACAGCAGCATGACATGGAGCGTGCAGGTAATATGCCATATGTACACTTGACTGTTCTGTACACTGTTAGTTTATGCATGTGTAAGGTGTGTCCGTGGTATGTATCTGTCATCATAGTATGTAATTGTGCATGTGTGATACTGGCAATATCAGCAGCTGACGTGTGAAAGGCAACTGGTGTACTACTGCACTGTATCATATGCAATATCAATGGCACAGTTGTGCCCACTGACATTAATCTCATCATTTCTGCAGGTCCCTCCGGGGTTACAGCAAGGCAGGCCATCCATGCTGGTGAGTGTGTTTAACATAACCTATAATAGTCCTGATAATGCTAGTAACAGTAGTGTAACTCAGTAGTGCTCTGTGTGTATACTGCGGGATGTGCATGTGTACATGTGTGCAGGTGTGCCTGTGCCCATGTGTGCATGTGTGCCTGTGTCCACGTGTGCATGTGTCCACGTGTGCATGTGTACACGTGACCACATGTGCATGTGTCCATGTGTGCATGTGACCATGTGTGCATGTGTCCATGTGTGCATGTGTCCACGTGTGCATGTGTCCACGTGTGCATGTGTGCTTGTGTGCATGTGTCCACATGTGCATGTCTGCATGTGTGCCTGTGTCCATGTGTGCATGTGTGCCTGTGTCCATGTGTGCATGTGTCCATGTGTGCATGTGTGCAGAAGTGCATCACTGGTAACAATGTCTGGAGGCTGTAAACTGTGTTTCCTGTCTTCCTCCCACAGGTTCTGGTGCTGCTCTGGTGACCTGCAGCAGGGAACCTGAATCTTGTGCCATGGGTACTGGTAATGATGATATTTCCCCAACATACATTTAAATTCAGGGCTATTGATTACATTATGCCTACTATTAGACAAGGAGACATCCGCAACACTACTGAATGCAGAGAAGTGAATTGGATGATCAGACTACGGGCAGATAGTGGTAAGGGACTTAATGAAAGGGCATCTATAAAACCCACACTCAGAGCTAGACGCATCTAGGATAGATGTCTAGACGTCTACATGTACACAATACACATTTCCATACTTCTTATAATATAGAATTTTTAACATTATTTGTAGTTATATTTATTACATATTGTTAAACTTTTTGTATTTTATGATGCCCTGCATATACAATTTTTGTATTACATAATTTTTGTATTAGATAATATAGATTCTACCCTGGCACTCACCCCTAACTAGATAGATACAACAATTATTATATAATTTCGTCAGTATTTTAACGACATGAATAGTAACATATTAGCTTTTCCCATATGGTAGTTTTTAATATAGCAGATTTTTACATTAATTTTCGATATAGTATGCATCTGCTATATGGGTATGTATTAGAGGTATTTTTTAGCTATTTTAGTATATTTTCTGGCTTTTTAGCCATGAAGCATTTTGATCTGTTAGTTGTCATTGAGTAACCCAATTTATCCCCAGTATAATTATGGGCATTATATAATGTCTTTTGATTTATAATGCCCAGAATGTCAGTGGAATTACTGTGGGCATGGTGTCATTATTTTTGACCATGTTAGATAATTTTTGACGGTTTTGATAATTTTCATGACTGGACTTGGTTTTTGCATAGAAATTTATCAGTTACTCTATGTGTAGGTTTGCAGTTTTGTTGACCATTAGATTAGTTAAGCATATGCAACTTTAGCTATACCATTTAAATATTATGTTCTTAAATCTACAATGTCTATAATGCAAGTATGATTTATGAATATGGTTTTATTGCATTTGATTAGGCGATAATACTTTCGATAACTGCTATAGTTAAATTCTGTTTCTGGGTAGAAGGTTACCATCGACCCTATGTATAGGTACGTAGTTCTTGCCAGTAATTGGATTACTTAAGTATATGTGACTATAGATATGTTTTTTAGGTGTAATGCATCTCAGTTATGGGTTGTTATTCATATATTTTAACATAGTAGATTTTAAATGCTTAGTTTAGTATAATCAGCAACCTAACATTGCTAATATTGGATGTTTAAGTTGCAAGTAACTGGATGTTTTTAGCTCTAGACCACACTCTTAGTAGATGTATTAGAGATATTCATATACTATTCGATTGTATATGGGAACATAGCTACATTTTGTTGCTTTGTTGCATACTTTATATTTTACTTAATATACATTTAAATCTATATTAGTAGTCCTTGAGCTGCTTTATTAATACTTATTAGTATCAATGGAGATTCCATCGGGTATCTCTTGCAGCTTATATACTATACTGTCAGTTTGTGCAGAATTAATGGATTTTTCCTTATTTAGCTCAGCTCTGATCATCTTATAATATGAGCTAAAGCAATGTTTTTATGTTAACTGCTGCTATTTCAGTATAAGCAAATTTGTTTAGGATGCGTATAACTATTGAATTATGTGCTTCTTATCAAATATTTATAAGTACAATGCTCGTTTATTTTACTGTTTAGACATCAGAACTATGTTATTTGAGATGTCATATATACATCACCATGGCCAATATGACTGAGCCATCATAAACACTATTTTTATAGCCATAGTGACTTAACATTTTGTGAATGGTTTTAGCAACATTGTCTCTTTAAATGCTTAATTGATTTATGAGCTAGATCACATGCTATATAAACCAGACTAATGAGCTGGGTCAAATTTTAACAGTCCGAAGAAGCTACTGTGAAAGCGCTTACTGTGTGTGCACCAAATAAATCTTGTTTTATGTTTCTACAAGTTTACTGGATATATTTTTCATTGAAAAGGAACTTATAGTTTGTATGCCCTGGTTACCTCTTCGCCTGATTATTTGGATTCATTTTTACTATTTTTCTGGTGGTTACGGAGAGGTATTTGCATCGCTGGGAACATTGTTACTACTGGTTGCCGTATTACTTTTTTGTGCTTCCCAAGGTGACATGGCTGAACTTACTACAAATATAGAACTGGATTATCGACCTGATGTTCTTACTCAACGTGAGCAGGTACCTGACCATCCAGGAGGGGTTGGTACACTTCTAACTCAGAGTCCTGCAGACAAGGCAAGTGATAAAGAATTATCTATTAATTTGAATAGAAGCGAATGCTTAAAGAACAAATTACTATCTTGTTTGAGGAGTGATGTTAACACCCTGCTGTTATATGATGGAGAAAATGATAAACCTACAGATGAAATCTCTATACAAATGCTTGAGCAACTGCAGGGAGATGTTCAGAAGTTAGAAGTTGATTTCTTTAAATTAAAGCGGCTGTCTACACAGCGTCAACATTTTGAAGTTTGTTTGAACAGAAACATAATACCTAGAGGCCTGAGAATATTGAAGATGCCGACATATGGGGATCAGTACCCCGTATTACTTACACAATGGCAGAAATTAAACTTAGAACTCAGTAGAAAATATATACAACTTCTACTAGAGTTCTTTGCACCAGTAGAAGAAGAACTTATAAACTCTATTATTAAACAACAACAAAAACTCTATGTTAAATATCCAGAAACAATAGTAAGTAATGCTTTATCTAACCTACTGGACAGTGTTTGTGTCTATGAGAGACGCTTATTGCAACAAAAGAGAAATAAAATTGACAGAGACGTTCGAGATTTTTGGTCATCACAGGTATTTGCCTGGCCTAGAACTGAGTATATTAATAGACAATCGCAGAACAGTAATATATCCAGTCTATCAATACAGCCGTTACCTAAGGTATGCACAGAACCCGTGGTAAATTATGAGACATCTCAGTCTAGTTCCATTACTTCTGGCACTGATAGTGTCACTAATCCTGTATCTAATCGAGAACAATTGGGTGACAACTTAGAGGCACACAATACTGTGGATTCTCATAATAATACTGTGGATATTTACAACTTCAAAGAGACAGAGTCCATTAGTACATCCATGACCATTAATGAATCTATTATAAATAAACAACAGTCCATTATTTCTAATGACTGCTTAATTGTATGTCCTAAAACTGCAACCAATACTAAAAGTGTTATGAAGAGAAATAACAACATGCAACAGGATGCAATTTTTCCATCTTTTCCCCTTCCCATAACTATGGGGTGGGGGGACAGGAGAGACCGATCCGCAAGTCGTGGACAGCAGAAAAGGAAATTATCAGGGGAGAGGTACCCAGGTCAAACTCTCAAGAAGATGTGGGATCAGAAGAAAACAACTTAATATGGAATATATCTAATAGAGTATTGGATAATTATGAGACTGCTGTTTTGAATAAGGGTCTCACCTTTATTCCTTCAGAGCGTAGTAAACTCACGGATGTTCTTATTGATATTAAATTATTTGTAAGGAATGTGATGTTGAGATATAATTATGGTCTTAGTAATGACCAAGATAATAGGTTTTTAAAAAATAAAAAAGAAAAGTGATTATGTACCACCAAACCACCCTCTACTAGAAACATTCTACAAAATAGTAGAAGATGATATTTATCAACAATTTTCCGATGCCAGAAAGCCATGTAAACATATATTTAATAATTTAACTTATAATGAAAGAATGGCATTAAAGGGGCTGAGATCTGACCGTAATATTGTTTTTAGACCAGCTGATAAGGGAGGCCCTTTAGTGGTTATGGACAGTTTACAATATCATACTGCTATGATAAATATGCTTAGTGACCAAAAATACTATAGTATTATTTCGCAACAGTATTTAGAATCTATTAAGCAAAGCTTGAATGCTATGATTATGGATTTGTTACATATACAATGCATAGACACTGAAATGGCTAAGTTTCTACAAGTGAAACATCCCTTGATACCTAGTATTCAAGGTATACCTAAAATTCATAAGGATGCTACCAATCCACCTATGAGACCAATTGTATCTGGTGGTGGATGGAGCACCGAACCATTATCTTTGTACGTTGAGAAATATCTTAGACCTGTAATAGATCATAATAAATACATTCTTAAAGACACTAAGCAATTTCTCTTGGATTTATACCAACACTTTGAACATAACCCTATTATGCCACATACGTTGTTTGTAACACTAGACGTACAATCCCTTTTCACTATTATTCCCAATGACATAGGGGTTGAAGCTATTAAGCATTATTTGTTGAAACATAGTCAATATACAGAATCGAAGGTGGACTTGATTGCCATGTTTGTAGAAGCCATTCTTGAAAATAATGTTTTTGTATATGAAAATAATGTTTTTGTATATGAAGAAGACATCTATATACAACGTGATGGCGTAGCTATGGGCACTTCCTGTGCTAATAGCTACGCCAACATGTTTTTGGCTGAATGGGAGGAAGAATTTTTGTTTAAACATTCCTCACATGTAGAAAATGTACGATTCTACAGACGTTTTGTGGATGACGTTTTTCTGGTTTGGGAAGGTGGCCTTGAGCAGTTAAATACCTATATATCTGTCATTAATAATATGACATCTTACCTCAAATTTACTTCCACACATTCCTATACTAGGATTGATTTCTTAGATGTTTTTGTAGAGAAAGTAATGGGAGATTGTGTTAACACTGGAGTCCACAGAAAAACTTGTTACAGAAATTCCTTACTGCATAGGTTGAGTATGCACCCTAGGTATGTATTTAATAACATAATTAAAGGGCAAAGTATGAGAATGTCCCGATTGAATGTATCTGAACATGGGTTTCAAAATGAGATCAAGGAATTTAAGCATAGATTACTCCAGCGAGGATATGCAGAAAAGGAAATTAATAATGGACTGGTAGATATCGACGAGATTAGACAAGATAAGGCAAGACCTTATTTTTCAGCGCACTCTCATACACCACCTATTAGAGAGTGCAAACAGCAATATGTAAGGGTTCCTATATTTTATACCAACAACAGGAAATTAATAATGGATATAGTCAGTAGACACTGGCGTATCCTCTCTAGCAATGAAGAAATTAAATTTATAGTTGGTGATCTACCTAAATTTCAGTTTAAGAATAAACCCAATTTAAAAAATCTTTTATGCTATCCTAATAAGAACCAGCAATCATGTACAAGTATTGGTACACACCCATGTCAACATTGTCCATACTGTGTGTATATAACCACAGTGAGTACATTTTTACATCCGGATACTGGACAAATGTTTCGTTTTCATGTCTCAGCTTCTTGTAATACTGAGAATTTAGTGTATCTTGCTGTTTGTGAAGAATGTACAGCCTTTTATGTTGGAAAAACCAACAGGATGCTCCGCATAAGGATCAGAGAACATCTTTATGCTATAAGAATTGGTTATATGACCAACGCTTTAGCGAAACATGTTAAAGAGCAAGGTCCCCAACATACATTTAAATTCAGGGCTATTGATTACATTATGCCTACTATTAGACAAGGAGACATCCGCAACACTACTGAATGCAGAGAAGTGAATTGGATGATCAGACTACGGGCAGATAGTGGTAAGGGACTTAATGAAAGGGCATCTATAAAACCCACACTCAGAGCTAGACGCATCTAGGATAGATGTCTAGACGTCTACATGTACACAATACACATTTCCATACTTCTTATAATATAGAATTTTTAACATTATTTATAGTTATATTTATTACATATTGTTAAACTTTTTGTATTTTATGATGCCCTGCATATACAATTTTTGTATTACATAATTTTTGTATTAGATAATATAGATTCTACCCTGGCACTCACCCCTAACTAGATAGATACAACAATTATTATATAATTTTGTCAGTATTTTAACGACATGAATAGTAACATATTAGCTTTTCCCATATGGTAGTTTTTAATATAGCAGATTTTTACATTAATTTTCGATATAGTATGCATCTGCTATATGGGTATGTATAAGAGGTATTTTTTAGCTATTTTAGTATATTTTCTGGCTTTTTAGCCATGAAGCATTTTGATCTGTTAGTTGTCATTGAGTAACCCAATTTATCCCCAGTATAATTATGGGCATTATATAATGTCTTTTGATTTATAATGCCCAGAATGTCAGTGAAATTACTGTGGGCATGGTGTCATTATTTTTGACCATGTTAGATCATTTTTGACGGTTTTGATAATTTTCATGACTGGACTTGGTTTTTGCATAGAAATTTATCAGTTACTCTATGTGTAGGTTTGCAGTTTTGTTGACCATTAGATTAGTTAAGCATATGCAACTTTAGCTATACCATTTAAATATTATGTTCTTAAATCTACAATGTCTATAATGCAAGTATGATTTATGAATATGGTTTTATTGCATTTGATTAGGCGATAATACTTTCGATAACTTCTATAGTTAAATTCTGTTTCTGGGTAGAAGGTTACCATCGACCCTATGTATAGGTTCGTAGTTCTTGCCAGTAATTGGATTACTTAAGTATATGTGACTATAGATATGTTTTTTAGGTGTAATGCATCTCAGTTATGGGTTGTTATTCATATATTTTAACATAGTAGATTTTAAATGCCTAGTTTAGTATAATCAGCAGCCTAACATTGCTAATATTGGATGTTTAAGTTGCAAGTAACTGGATGTTTTTAGCTCTAGACCACACTCTTAGCAGATGTATTAGAGATATTCATATACTATTCGATTGTATATGGGAACATAGCTACATTTTGTTGCTTTGTTGCATACTTTATATTTTACTTAATATACATTTAAATCTATATTAGTAGTCCTTGAGCTGCTTTATTAATACTTATTAGTATCAATGGAGATTCCATTGGGTATCTCTTGCTGCTTAGATACTATGCTGTCAGTTTGTGCAGAATTAATGGATTTTTCCTTATTTAGCACAGCTCTGATTAGCTTATAATATGAGCTAAAGCAATGTTTTTATGTTAACTGCTGCTATTTCAGTATAAGCAAATTTGTTTAGGATGCGTATAACTATTGAATTATGTGCTTCTTATCAAATATTTATAAGTACAATGCTCGTTTATTTTACTGTTTAGACATCAGAACTATGTTATTTGAGATGTCATATATACATCACCATGGCCAATATGACTGAGCCATCATAAATACTATTTTTATAGCCATAGTGACTTAACATTTTGTGAATGGTTTTAGCAACATTGTCTCTTTAAATGCTTAATTGATTTATGAGCTAGATCACATGCTATATAAACCAGACTAATGAGCTGGGTCAAATTTTAACAGTCCGAAGAAGCTACTGTGAAAGCGCTTACTGTGTGTGCACCAAATAAATCTTGTTTTATGTTTCTACAAGTTTACTGGATATATTTTTCATTGAAAAGGAACTTATAGTTTGTATGCCCTGGTTACCTCTTCGCCTGATTATTTGGATTCATTTTTACTATTTTTCTGGAGGTTACGGAGAGGTATTTGCATCGCTGGGAACATTGTTACTACTGGTTGCATCATGTATAGTATGTGTGCCATATATTGCTGACATAGTCTGCTGATATCCTGTTTGTGTTCTCTTCCAGGGAGATGGCGCATCAGCGTAATCCTGCCTACTCTGCAGCGGAAGATGAGGAGATCCACCAGAGCCTGGTGCGGGAGTATGACATCCTGTTTTCCCGCACCAGTCAGAATCAGCAGGAGAGGGCTACACTGTGGCAAGACCTTGTCCGTAGGGTAAATGATATTGGCACGCATAATAGGACATATGAGCAGGTACGACATCACTGCAGTGATTTAATCCGAAGTGTCCGTCAGCGTGCATCAGATATCCACAGGCAACAGGTTGCCACAGGAGGTGGGGTGGCCACACATCCCCCCCTCACCAGACTGGAGGGGCTACTCCTAAGTGTTGTAGCTCCAGCCCTGAACAGCAACAGCAGTACACCTGCATCATGATGGAGGCTGGATCCACACAGCAGCATGACATGGGCCGTGCAGGTAATATGCCATATGTACACTTGACTGTTCTGTACACTGTTAGTTTATGCATGTGTAAGGTGTGTCCGTGGTATGTATCTGTCATCATAGTATGTAATTGTGCATGTGTGATACTGGCAATATCAGCAGCTGGCGTGTGAAAGGCAACTGGTGTACTACTGCACTGTATCATATGCAATATCAATGGCACAGTTGTGCCCACTGACATTAATCTCATCATTTCTGCAGGTCCCTCCGGGGTTACAGCAAGGCAGGCCATCCATGCTGGTGAGTGTGTTTAACATAACCTATAATAGTCCTGATAATGCTAGTAACAGTAGTGTAACTCAGTAGTGCTCTGTGTGTATACTGCGGGGTGTGCATGTGTGCATGTGTGCAGGTGTGCCTGTGCCCATGTGTGCATGTGTGCCTGTGTCCACGTGTGCATGCGTCCACGTGTGCATGTGTACACGTGACCACGTGTGCATGTGTCCATGTGTGCATGTGACCATGTGTGCATGTGTCCATGTGTGCATGTGTCCACGTGTGCATGTGTCCACGTGTGCATGTGTGCTTGTGTGCATGTGTCCACGTGTGCATGTCTGCATGTGTGCCTGTGTCCATGTGTGCATGTGTGCCTGTGTCCATGTGTGCATGTGTCCATGTGTGCAGAAGTGCATCACTGGTAACAATGTCTGGAGGCTGTAAACTGTGTTTCCTGTCTTCCTCCCACAGGTTCTGGTGCTGCTCTGGTGACCTGCAGCAGGGAACCTGAATCTTGTGCCATGGGTACTGGTAATGATGATATTTGTGTAATGGTACAGGAAGGTGTGTCAGGGTCCGCCATTGGTTAGCCAATTGACAGTACACAGCTGTCAACCCCATCATTGCGCACAGTCATCCTGCCAGTACATCCTTTGTTACCATTGTCCCTAGGTGATGGACAGGATACAGTGGGCATAAACCAGGGTAATGTGGTACCTGTGGCACCTGCGTTCCCACACAGCAGCCATGGGCAGGGTCCTCCGATGGTACCACACAGACAGTTGCCCATGGGTTCTTGTGGGAGCATCCGTGGGCGTACTGCCTCTGGCCGACGTGCCCAAAGAGGTCTGTCAACCTCAGCTTTGTTTTGGACTGTCATGCAGGCACAGTCGCGTATGGAAAGGTACACCAGACAGGGTCTGAGGGAGCTGAGAGCATGTCGCACAGCCATGACAGACAGTATGCGTGACATTGCGGATGCTATCCGTAATTTCACCGATGTCATAGACAGACATTGTGGGGACATATTACAGCAGTTCCACAACCAAATGTCCATGAGCCAGGGCAATGGTGGGCGTTTGCGGCATTGACGTGGCCGTATGCCGGCAACAGCAGCAGCTGGCAGTCGGCGCGGACGACAACAGGCTTGCGCATGCCCCCATAGTGCCAGCAGCAGCCCCAGCAATGCTGGGTCTGTGCTGTCATCGGAACGCCCCAGGAGACCACGTGCACGTGGCTCTGGACAGTCCCAACAGGGACCTGTGTCCAGTCAACACACTCCCGCTTCTGATGACAGTACCCAGTCTGGCTTAGTACTGGATATGGTCCGTAGCACCCCTGCCAGGCACAGGTACCATGTCCGTGCCCACAGACACTGATCTGTATGACCTGCCAGGTGCAGTCTGTGGCTGTCCACAAACCCCTGTATATGGCAGCCATGAGGTGGGACTGTGTGCGTGCATACACACATGCGAAATGTTAACACCTAGGGTGACCACATACATGCACACACTGCACCAACACTGCCCCACCCTGTACTGCTGCCCCTCACCAACACACATACACACACATGTCAATTGGTGGTATCAGTGGCTGACTCAAGCATGCCTAATTCACACCCTGTGCATATGATGACACTGTGCCACCTCCTGCAATCTCCAACATCATTGCGGGAACAGGTAAACACGTTGCTGATGCACAGGGTGACTACATAGAAGTGTATTAGTAGTATCATGTTGGTAACAGTACAGTGTGCTGTTTTGACTGTGTGTATATCCCAGCATGCCTGCTGCAGTAACTGTATGAATGTCCTGAATTGTTATCTACACCCATAGTACATAACAAAGTGTAACAGCTGCACATAATTGCATGCCGGTGGAAAGGTTGTCAACAGATAGCCGCATACATGGGTAGCACAGGGGGAAGCTAACGCAAGTAGTGATATGCAATGGTGGACATGTACAGTTATGGTGTCAAGTTGCCCACAACGACTATGCAATTTGGATGTTTGCACATGTAGATATGTGTGCAGTACCAATGTAATCCAAATCACAAATAACTATGACATAATATCAGTTCTACCATGGGCATCTGTGCTGTGTATTCCTGGGTACATGTTGATAGTGCCTACATATTTGCATTGTTACTTACTGTTATTGTTACCCCTTCTTTGTTGTACAATGCACTACTTCCAGCCCTGCTTACTGTAGCTTTGTTTGCATGCATGTTCGCTTGGGGTTCCCTGGAACACTGCTTACACCTGCAATGCAGAGTTACAGTGCTTCTGTAGACTCCTAGTGACATCTGCATAGCGTACGATACGTATGTCAACTTTACACATGACAGAATGTCACTGTCTGTCCTGTATGCATGTACGTTGCCTGTGACACATTGCACATGTCTTGACTGGCATTTACCCACGTGTGCAGTCATATATGCCAGTGCTATGAAACAGTAGCGGTACACCCACACATACACACCTTCAGTATGTTGTTCCCCATTGGCCCTATGTGTTGGTACTCACCATGGCAATCACACTACTAGGGTAGCATGTGCAAAGGTAACCTGTGAACCACCTCTATGGTCCAGTTGTTGTTTATGTGAGTCATGTGTCAATGACACAGCTGCCACATGTATGCAGTCAGCCATCACCCTTGGCCAGGAACGTACAACACATGTGTGGGATGCCACCACACAGCCAATCTGGGGACTGAGCTCTCTGAACCCAGTAATGCCATACCCTGTCAGGTGGCATGTCATATATACTACATCCTGGACAAACTTCAACCCCAATCCCTGCTGCTACTATTGATAAAAGCCCTGAAGATGTTTCTGATACTTTTGACCAGTTCTTTACTGAGACATTTCAAGCCCTAGCTAGCCATCTACCTCCTAGCTCCCTGGTCCTGAAAGTAGCACCCCTAGAAACCTACTTGCGTTCAGCTGCCAACCAGTCGCCACTTCACTTCTCCGTACCTTGACTGAAAAGTAAAACCCACTACACTTTCTGCTGATCAACTCCTGCCGAGTACCTACAAAAATCAGCTGATGCTATTGCTTACCCCGTCTCAAAACTAATCAAATGAACCATGGTAGAATCTAAATTTCCCACCATCTGGAAAATATCCTATGTAATCCCACTTCACAAAGGAGGCAGCTCTACTGAATTCTCCAATTATAGACCAATAGCTATACTCTCTCCACTTGCAAAGATTATGGAAACTTTATTCATAGACAATTCATGCACCACCTAATCCAAAATCGCCTTATGGCAGACACTCAGCATGGCTTCCGTCCTCATCACAGCACTACTTCAGGCCTCCTAGCCTTTACTAACACCATAAACCATACTTGCAACACTAATTATATATCCTCAGCCCTCTTTTTGGATCTTTCCAAGGCATACGATATGGTTGATCACCAACTTGTAATCTACACCCTGCAAACATTCTGTCTAGATACTGGAGCCTTCCAATGGTTTCAATCCTACCTGCATGGTCGACAGCAGGCTGGCCTCTGGCAGAACAAACTCTCTAACCTTCTACCTAACACCCTCAGAGTACCACAAGGCTCTATACTAGGGCCCTTGCTGTTCTCCATCTTCATTAACGACCTTTATACTGTCATCCCAAAAGTCAGCTGTATCCAATATGCTGATGACTCTACTCTGATCTGCTCAGCCACATCTCCAGTAGAGTTATGGTCAGCTACCCATACCACCTTTAATACAATAGAAAACTGGCTTTCTGAACATCGTCTGATCCTAAATCCCAAATAAACTAAACTGCTGTTATTTCACCAACACGTAGGTCTACCGCTTTCACCTTTACCATAACATCAACTGATGGCACAATAATCTTCCCTGACCCATCTACTAAACTTTTAGGTGTCATCATAGACAATAATCTCAAATGTGACCTACATGTTAACCAAATTATCAAAGCCATCAATAAAAAACTAGGGTCACTTTACAGAATAAAAGCCTTCCTAACCCCTCCAGCTAAAAGTGCCATAGCTCGCTCACACCTTCTTTCAACCCTTCTGTATGCATCCCCTTTACTCTCGAATATGAACAAGACTGTCCTTAACAAACACTCAATTTGCTACAACCACATTGCCAGGTTTGCCACTGGGCTGCCTTTTAGGACACATCATTGCATCAATCTAAATCAGCTTGGTTGGCTTGAACTACCCAGCCTAATACAGTATAACCAACTGATTATGGCCTATAATATCCTCTATAATCCGGACAATACTCCTGCACTTCAAATATTATCACCCCCTATAACAATCCTAGACCGCTTCGATCCTCTAACAAACTACTAATTCAGACTAGCAAATTTAATAACACAGCCGGTGATTCTCTCTTTGCAAACTCTGTAAGTAGATCCTGGAACTCACTTCCAGCTGATATTACCTTACTTTCCACCTTAGGTCAATTTAACACTAGACTCAAACAACAGTTGTCACTTAACTGGCTATGTCAATGTATCAAGCCTGGCTAACTCGAATGTGTAAAATCTGTTAACCAGTTTACTGTGTAATTTAATTTAATCCTGACTTGTGCTCAGGACTAACTTTAACCTGTGGAACATGTTTAACTTGCTTACTTATGTAATCTCTGTAAATAATCCGTTTGTAATATGTAATGCTGGTATTATGTAATGCTGTATCTGCTTACCCTTGTAGCTTTTCTCCCCGGGCCTCAGCTGGAAATGGACATGCATCCAGTCGGACTATCCCGGTCAACAAATGTAGGATAGATAAATAAATAAATAAATAAAATAGATTACAGTGACTACAATACAAGTCAGACATTGACACGCACTGACAGCATGCTGAACACACTGGGGCATACGTGGGGACTCAGAATAGCATCCTGCCTGAGCATCACACACCTCCGCAGCTGGCACACAGGCATATGTTCCGTCAGAACAGAGCACATGCCACACATGGCACACACATCCCCTGTGCCACACACTCACAGCCTGTAGGGCTACACAACACACCTGCTACAGACGTGTCAGGTACCTGTCTTGGGTGCTGCACTGGGGTCCCGCTCAACAGGCTGTATCTGGTGAAGGTCGCAGTGATATGCCTCAGGGGCACTATGGTCCACCACAGAACACATGCATACAGGTCAGTCAGAGGCATGGACATATATGACTCACTCATTGACCATGCCAGTATGGCTGACCTGAGACATACCTCCCTGGACTACATGATAGGGAACATAGAATGGATCTCTCAGCATGTGGCACAGGCCAGTATGAGCCTGATCTTGGTTGCCAACATACCCTCACCAGGTATGCTACCACTATATGTGGGAAGGGTGTTGTATGTCTACATTATGCTCAGTCTCCAATGTCATACATAGGGTATCCGCTGGCTGTCAACGTGTCCTTACATGCTAGGGAAGCCACAATGATGTGCAAGGGTCATCTTGCACGTGACACCCATGGCCCGATGTATAATGGCAAAGCTCCTTGGTACACACATACTGCCTTATGCTGCAGGACACGGTTTACATAGCCACCTCCATGGGTATCACACAGGTTAGGACACTAACAGTGCTGCTACACAACAACAGCAGTGTACACCGCAAGATGCATGCACCGGACACTGTCCTCAGCACGGTGAACCGCAATGTCTGTGCAGTACCAGATTCCTGATTCCTGGCTCACAGGTGTTACCCATCACTGACAGGTTATGCCCCATACCATGCCTGTCGTCCCCTACACATGTAACACACATGGATAGGGGGGTGTTTAATGTTTATAATAGAGATTTGTTACAGTTAAATGATATAAATAATAGACAGAAGGATACTATGTATTTTGTTACAACCTTTGGCTGTTTTAGTGATGAATTGGTCAAAATGGTGAATTATTTTTGGAAATATTTTAGTTTATTAAGCAGTGTGTCTCCATGGTTGAATGTACATCTAAAATTTTCTTATAAAAGAGGAAAAAATATTAAAGATTTTTTAGTAAGAAGCAAGTTTACTATGCCTGTAGTTAATATGCAGCAAAGTTTATCTATGAAGGGTACTTTTAGATGTGGCAAATGCAAAGCCTGCAGCTTTGTAGTGCCTCAGTTTTCTTATATTAATAATGTATGTTTTAATACATGTAATGTTTTCAATTGTAATTCTGAAGGGGTGATATATGCACTTAAATGCCCTTGTGAAAAATGTTATATTGGAGAGACCAAAAGGGCATTTAAGGTTAGACTTTTAGAACATGCCAGAGACATCACTAATATTAAAGAGGAAAGTTCTGTGGCTATGCATTTTAAGGATTTTCACCAAAGTAAAAATGAAGGGCTACAAGGTACTGTTTTAGAGCAAATATACCATTCTTGTTATGCTAAGGTTAACATTAAGCGTACTTTATTATATAAAGAAGCTGTATATATTTTGAAATTTAACACACTGCAGCCTTGTGGCCTTAATGAAGATTTTAATTGGAAAGTATTGATTTAATGAATTTAATCAATTTATACTAATTGTTTTATTATATAATTGTTTCTGTGTAGTAGTATAAATGTGTTCTGTTAATTGTAAGGTTTATACTCCTTGAAGGCTAAGGCCGAGATGTCAGAGAGTGAGAGAATAAATTTGTTCGCAAGCTGTGGATTTTGCTGTTGTTTCATTTCATTTTTGCTGGTTCTTGTTGTTCATATACATGTCTACTGATCCACAACTTCATCTGCCTCGAATTTTTCGTGATAATATGGATGGTACGCAATTGTCGTCGGATAATTTTCTAGCTAACACTGTAGATCGGGGGGAACGCAATTCTTCCCTAAGGAATTCAGCTGGTAATCATTTTTCTGTTTGGGATAAATGGGAAGATGATAGACGGAAGCGTTTCCCAAATCCTTTTAATAATGTGGGTCGGAAGCTGCCGACCTCTATCAGTACTGAAACTAAGTCTCTATTTGATGAACTTGAAAAAAACATGTGGAAAGAGACTGCTACATTTTTTAATATTTGTGGTCTACAGAAGTACATTGATATAGACATAACACCGAGGGGGCTGAGTCTATAAAGATCCCAGTACTCCATTTGACCTATCTAATGAGACTGGTACTGCTTTCCAGAAGCGCTGGGTTGCAGCAGCTCACAAATGTGTTTCCGACTGGATACACATACTAATTGAGCGTGATAGAATTAAACAAAAGGAACTGGGTATAGAGATAAAGAAATTGTGTGATAATTTGTCATCTTGTACTCCTGCTTCCACCATGGATGATTTCCTTAGCACTATGAATGGGAAATTAAAAGATTATGAAACACTGCTAGTTGAAAGGAAGAGGGGGAAATTACTTAGAGATATACGGGACTATGAGAACAACAAAGCTTTCTTGTCGAGAGCCAATCGGAACAAGCCATGTAAGCATGTTCAGTTTCATACAGATTCTAGGAAGGATAGTCATTATAACTCATCATTTTCAGCGTCGGAAGGTGGCTATACTTCATATGAAGAAGGTGAAAACACTGACAGAGACTTTCCGGTGATGCCAGTGCCACAACAACCTGAAAGATTCCATCAAACTTTTCGTGGAGAGACCAATAATTTTAACAGGGGTCAACAAGGAAAGAAACGCGAAATGTATGGTCCCTCAACAAGAGAACAAGCATTTCAGGGGGGTCATAAAAGAGGTAAATGGTGACAGTTTGTTACCTTCTACAAATTACTATATTGTAAATTTGTCTGGACATTCTTTTTCTGATATTGAAGTGTCTGTTTTTAATCGTGGACTGAAATTGATTCCCACTGTAATTTCTCGTGTACATGAAATGAAAAGTGATGTATATAGATTTGGTAGAAAGTTACATTTAAAAAGTTTTTTTAGTAGTATACACAACCGCGTACAGTCTTCATCTTCTGAAGACAGTTTAAATTCCTCTTTAGAAAGTTTTCATTCTTGTACATCAGATATATTTCCTGATGCATATTATAGATTTGATACTGATTGTGTTCAAACAATAAGTGGTTTTACACCTCCAGTTTTAAATAATGATGTTGTGCATTTTGTAAACATGCTAAGCTTTTCTATTGAATCTGGTTTCAGTGAATATATGAAAAATAGAGGTAATATACATTACAATCAATGTTTTAAAGAATGGAAAGCTCTAGGAGCATTGAGTAAGAATAGAGAAATTATCTTTAAACCATCTGATAAGGGTAATAAGTTGGTTGTTATGCATTGTTCCCAATATTATAAAATGTGTATGGATCATCTCAATGATACCACTGTCTATGAAAAGGTGGAATGGAATTTATACAATGCTGCTTTAGATGAATATAAGGAATTATTAGATAAAGGACAAAGGTTGGGATATTTTTCAGCATCAGATGTAAAGAATAAATTCAAAATTGAAGGCTGCCAAATGGCATCCTTCTATTGTCTTCCTAAAATACATAAAGATCTGAGAGCTCCACCAGGGAGACCTATTGTTTCTGGGTGTAACTATTTTCTACACAATTTAGGTGTCTTTTTACATAATTTTCTATTGACTAAAGCTAAGATTTTGCCTTCCTACATCTCTGATGTCTTTGATTTTTTGGACAAGATAAGGGATGTTAAATGGAATAGATGCATGTATTGGGTTACACTTGATGTTAAAAGTCTCTATACCAATATTAACCATTCTTTTGGTATAGAGGCTATTAGATTTTTTCTAGGTGACTTTCCGGTTACTGAGTATATTGTTGAACTCATTCATTTTTCTTTAACTAATAACTTTTTTGAATTTCATGATTGTTTGTATCGACAAAAACAGGGGACTGCCATGGGGGCAGCTTTTGCCCCCATGTATGCTAATCTTGCTATGGGCCTGTTTGAGTCGGAATTTTTATATAGGAATTTCTTTTTTCATAAATATGTTATTAAGTATTATAGGTTTGTGGATGATTTAATTTTTTTGATGGAAGGTGGTGAAGCATTGTTAGATCAATTTATTTTAGATTTACATGATAATAGATTTTTATTGAAATTTGATGGGTTCAAAAAAGGTGTTTCTATTTCTTTTCTTGATATTGTGTTAAATATTGTGAATGGTGAAGAATTAGTTACATCAGTTAATAGGAAGTTTGAAGGAGGTATACAATATGTACATGGCACGAGTTGTCACCCTCCCCATACAATAGAAGGTTTACCATATGGTGAGATGTTAAGACTCTCCAGATTATGTAATAAGGAGAGTATATTTAATAAGGAATTGAGTCTATTAATGAAAATGTTTCAATATAGGGGTTATAGCGAAGACATAATAGAAAATAGTTATAAACGTTTTTTTGGACATAGGTATAAAAAGGTCATTAATAATGTTTATAATAGAGATTTGTTACAGTTAAATGATATAAATAATAGACAGAAGGATACTATGTATTTTGTTACAACCTTTGGCTGTTTTAGTGATGAATTGGTCAAAATGGTGAATTATTTTTGGAAATATTTTAGTTTATTAAGCAGTGTGTCTCCATGGTTGAATGTACATCTAAAATTTTCCTATAAAAGAGGAAAAAATATAAAAAATTTTTTAGTAAGAAGCAAGTTTACTATGCCTGTAGTTAATATGCAGCAAAGTTTATCTATGAAGGGTACTTTTAGATGTGGCAAATGCAAAGCCTGCAGCTTTGTAGTGCCTCAGTTTTCTTATATTAATAATGTATGTTTTAATACATGTAATGTTTTCAATTGTAATTCTGAAGGGGTGATATATGCACTTAAATGCCCTTGTGAAAAATTTTATATTGGAGAGACCAAAAGGGCATTTAAGGTTAGACTTTTAGAACATGCCAGAGACATCACTAATATTAGAGGAAAGTTCTGTGGCTATGCATTTTAAGGATTTTCACCAAAGTAAAAATGAAGGGCTACAATGTACTGTTTTAGAGCAAATATACCATTCTTGTTATGCTAAGGTTAACATTAAGCGTACTTTATTATATAAAGGAGCTGTATATATTTTGAAATTTAACACACTGCAGCCTTGTGGCCTTAATGAAGATTTTAATTGGAAAGTATTGATTTAATGAATTTAATCAATTTATACTAATTGTTTTATTATATAATTGTTTCTGTGTAGTAGTATAAATGTGTTCTGTTAATTGTAAGGTTTATACTCCTTGAAGGCTAAGGCCGAGACGTCAGAGAGTGAGAGAATAAATTTGTTCGCAAGCTGTGGATTTTGCTGTTGTTTCATTTCATTTTTGCTGGCTCTTGTTGTTCATATATATGCCCCATACCATGCCTGTCGTCCCCTACACATGTAACACACATGGACAGGGGGGTGGTATCCCAAGGTACCACAGATACACACACCTCCAGGTTGTTGGCACAGCACAAAGCATCAGGGCCTAATCATGTGCAGCTAACAGTGTGTCGGACTGCCATCTGGTTCATAACCTGGCACACACAACCCTCCCACACACAGGAAGACCACCTATCCTCCATAACAACACTGGCAATATGACAGTCTCAAGAACTGTGTTTATATGGCTGGACTGCATCCAGCCAAACATTGTGCGTGAGCATTACTGTAGCTACAACACACTAGTTGAAGGGTTCACAGCATGTGGTCACTGAATTGCAGTGGAATGACATGTTACCACTACCACAACAGGTGGGAACATGCAGCACCTGTACATCGACTACATGTATACTATATGGCCCAGACCAGATGTGTATCCCCTGCTGTAGGTATTTTACCATATACACCCACACTGTATAGACACATACTGCGTGCGGACCCTGCACAGTAAGACACAGTCATATTGGTATACATTGCAAATACCATTTATCCACTCGAGGCATGTGTCAGACACGGTAACTACTGCAGGTCACAGGTATTTATGTGTATGTGTCACACACATACATCATGTGTGCAATGCCATTGCTGGTTTAGGCAATGGCATGCATTGTTATGTACAAAGACCCACACAAGGTGGTAGTTTGGAGTATCCATTCAGGCAACACCTTTGTTGTGATGGACCACTGTTGTTGTACACTGCTCTTTGGGTACATATCCTGTGGTAAGGCTGACATTGGGCAGTAGTGTGATTTGGCATTCCATTATTCTTGGAGTCCATGTTGGCCTCAGCACAGGACACCATCACATACCTTTGCTGCTGTGTGTTCTGCTTTGCAGATGATGGCTGTTACCTCAGCATCTGCAATGTCAGGGGACCATCAGTCTGCTGGGATAGGTAGTTTGCACTCTGGGGGGGGGGGTGTTTGCACTGCACCTGACATGTTGTATGTTAGCAATATGTGTGTGTGTTTGGTATGTTGTTTGTAATATCTGTGTGATTCGGAGCATATCTGTGGATGCCCAACATGGTTCCTACCATCAGTTGGGTAAGCCTTGTGATTATCCTTAGTGTCCTGTACGTTTTATATCTTCATAGGTTCATGGGTTCATACTAGGCTATACACCCTAGGCCATTAGTAAGCCTAGCCAGAGTGTGTGTGTCTTTCGCCACCCCTTGCTATGTTCTATTATGGCCATTTATGAAGTTCTTCACTGTGCCTCTGTCTGGTCATGACACAGTGAGGACCCCCAGTATACATGTAGGGTCATCCATCCACTTGGCAATATTCCTGTTGAGGGGTGTCAGTGAGGGGCTCTGCCTACTATGGATTGGGATCCTGTTTCTGGGTGTGGGAAGCCTCTGGGTTATGTAACTGTCCCTCCAGCACATCTTATTTCATTATGTGTTGAGGCTGACATCTGTGACTCTCACAGCTCCAATGGCTTTGATTTCCTGTGGTGGAGCATGTCCATTACTCATGTGTTGGACATGGCCTTGTACAACAGACATACGATGCCTCTGTGTAGGCAGTCTGTGACTGCAGTCAGCTGGGGTGTCTACAGCCAGGCAACATATGACATATATTTCACACCCTTTATCCTGTTGGTGGGGTAACTATGAGGTCTTCCGAACCGCTGCAGGTGTCACGTACGGTACATCCCATAGGAGTCATTGTACTAGATTATGGGTCTGATAAGGGAACAGTACAGCGGCACAGTGACCTCTGTTGATGTTGATGTGAATCCTTTCATGATACGGTGTCCAATATCGACAATCTTCATAGCCACATTAGCATTGTGAGTGTCACATGACAGATTAATGTCGACCTGTGTCCCTAGGTCCCTGATTACTCCTTGCATACATAATGGTTTGACACCTATGTGGTAATTTGTGTGTACCTTGTCTGGTATTTGGTGGGACATTCATACTGTCCAGTGTCTTCAGGATGTCTGGGTGGAGTTCTTGTGTGTGAGAGTGTGGTCTGTCGCATGCTACAGACTGTACAGCAGTTTTGACTACAGTTATGTGCACATGGGTGGTCTCCGCTGCTTTGTGCATTGTCAGTTACCTGGCCATATGGGTGTCTGTGCTGCATATGGATACTCCCCCTCCATTGATGTTTTGGTGCAGGTGTTGGGGCCATAACACATGATATGTGGTATAACCTAGTAGTGCTGGTGTGCTATCACTAGACTTGCAGCAGGCTTCTGTCACTGCACAGACATCAATGTTCTCCATAATGGGAAGTGCCTCAGGGGCATGCATATTGCAGTTTACACATCTGGCATTGGTCCGCATTACCCTTATGTTTCCTACCACTTATGTTTTCTAGGGTGGTGGGTAGTCTTTTTGGCCTTGCCTACATACGGCTCTATGGAGGTGGCAAAGGCCTTATCCAGTATCCAGACGCACATGGGTAACAGGTGCAAGCCATCCCTGGAACAGCAGCATGGCTTGTCATGCTTGACATCTCAAGCAGACAGACATTAGACCCTCTTGGACTGACAGCTGTAACTGTGCCAGCTGTTAAACATGAGCATTCTGTGTTTGTACTGTGGCATCATTCTTGGTGAGGGTTGGATGTTTCACACAGCCAGTGTCATACCGGCTTGGAGTACATACTCAGAGGGACCATCCATGTCTCTTTTCATGTTGACCAGGGAGGTACATCTCAGGTAATTCACACCAGCATGGACATTGAGTGCATCATATTTCTGCTTGCTTTGGGGTGACCTGCGTACTTGTGTTATGTGGCATTTTGTGGCAGCCTACAGGCAGCTTACTCTATCCTTTCCCTTGTTCAGTCTGGTGAGTGGGACAGCAGTGTGTCTGCCTATACAGACACCTATTACGACTGTATCAGGCATGTTGTTTCTCCTTCTGGCCTGTGACTGTTTGGCACACCAGCTTTGCGTACTATTCGTTGCATGTGCTATGTTTGAAGGTTGTGGTTGCTTGTGATCTGCTTTGGAGACTTCTGTTGGTGTGGTGTGTTTGTAATTAAGGCCTCCGGGAATATTTGTCTGTGTTTATGTGTTTGGTTTACAGTTGTGGTAGGTCTATGTGGGACTGGGTTTGTGGTGTATGTGGTTACCTTCTCCTCCTGACTAGTTTTGACAGTACGGAGTTGGTGGAGCTCAACCTCTGGTTTGGATACATGGATGCATCTATCACATATATTTGTATTTATTGGGGGTGTTGTGGTTGTCTGTGTACTTGGGACTGGTGTCACATTGCCTCTGGATTCACAGATTCTACTTGTTGTGGCTGGACTTAGTGGATTGTATGTGTGGACATATGTTATTGCCATACTACTGGTCAGTGATTACTTCCCTTTTTATGTTTGCTCTATCATGTGGTAGCTTCCTCATTCTCTTGCATGGTTTGGTTATGGCTGGAGTCCAGCATGCCAGATGCCTGCGTGTATGGCATTGTGTGTTGTTGTTATTTGTGATTGCATACTCCAAGCATTCCTGGCTGTGTTCATGGAATGCCTGTATAACATGTTCTGTGGTGTGTCCCATATTCTACACTTGCACAGGGCCTTTTGTGGATTCAACATCGGTTTTGAGGGCTGCAACCTATGCTTTACACATATTTTTCACTGTGGTATTCTGGCCAGGGACTGGGGTCAGGATGTGTATATCCATTGTGATTACTCTATGGTCTGGTCTTACCAGTGAGGGGTACACTTCTCATCTTGCCATCCAGTACACATGTTGCTGATTATCACATCTAGTATGCTTACCCCTCTTGTGGGAGTGGTACACTGTTCCTGGGCATTTTGGTTTATGGATTCTGGGAAATTTTCTCCTACTGTGTTGGTGCTAGTATAATGCTCCCGGTGTATGTCTGGGTATTTTCAGTCAAGCAATATAATGTGGTTTGGGGGGCTTGATATATTCATGTATTCTGACATAGGCCAGGTGCAGTTCCTGGTATTAGGACAGTAGTCTGCAGCAGGCTATATACTGGGAGGCGGTATTAGCCATTGGTATTTGACCATGGCTAATCCATGCTGCTTCTTGTTGTGGTACCAACATGGGGGTGTGGTTATCCTTGCCATTTCTTGCTAGTCACCCTCCTTTTGTAGCTTGTTCCATGTTTTGCGGCTGTACAGCACAGTATGAGGTGTGACCTGGTAGTGCTAGGGTGCTGATGTGAGCCTTGACCCAGTTCTCTATTACAGGACTGGTATCTACATTCTCCATACTGTGTGCATTTACACTGCACACATCCTGCTGTTTAGACATCTGTCATTGGGTAGCATTACATCTAGGTTCCTATCCCTTGTAGAACCTATGAAGGTGGGTTTGTGTTTTAAGACTTACCTATTCAGGGCATGCTGTGGGTACTGACAGCCTTTGCCAGTATCCATGGGGCATGGCATGATAGGTGCACGCCACCCCTAGCAGGTGGTGCGTCATGTCATGCTCCGCATGTCTTCGCAGCCGGAAACACATTGGCTCCCCTCTAACTAACTGCATTACTTCAGCCAGTTATTGCACTTGATCATCCCATCGTCATTTTGTGGCTTCATGCTTGGTGAGGGTGGATGTTAGTCAGGGTGCTCATGTGTGCATATAATACATGGTGTTACATTACTTAACACATGGCATTCATGCCTCAGGTGGTGCTGCAGGGCTGCCTCTGTCGGATGCACATATTACACTTCCCTGTACATGTTTGTGAGCAGGTAATGTAATTTTAGGCATCCATGTTATTATTTGAGTGAGTCAGAGGGGGTATCATTCCCAGGGTTCCTACTGAGCCAGTGTATGTGCTATGCATTGCCTCTTTGCCAAGGCCAGGGCATACTGGGCACGCCTCCTTCTGCCTACTGGGGCAGGCTCAGGTTGTTCCTCCTCCGAGTCACGCTCTGCCTGTGATGGCCTTGGCAATGGTGGGGGCTGTTTGGCCCGGCCCTATGCTGGTCCTGCTGCAGCTGTTTTTGCAAGATCATATTATGTAGCATAGCACATACCATGACAATTTGGGTACATGTAGTTGGTGTGTACTGCAAGGCTCCACCAGATGTGTCCAGACACCGGAACCATGACTTGAGCAGCCCAAACACACGCTCTATTACATTACGTGTTTGTGCGTGTGCCTCATTATGGTGTTCCTGTTCAGGTGTGTGTGCGTTTCTGATGGGTATCATCAGCCACGGCTCCAGTGCATAACCTGCATCCCCCACTAGGTGTCTGTGTGGGATGTCCCCATTGGCAAATGTCTGATACAGCTGCGTCAAATGCCAGATGTGGGAATCATGGTAACTCCCAGGGCAGCCAGCACACACATTCATTATTATGCCCTGGGCATCACACACGACCTGGCAGTTGATGGAGGAAGCCCTTGCGGTTAATGTAGGCCCTACCCGCTCACCGGCTGGTGCTTTGATGCGTATGTGCGTGCAGTCTATTGCACCCACTACCTCAGGGTATTCCGCTATTTGCTGGAAGAGACGCATATTGCTGACCAATACCTCACGGGCATTGGGGAAATATGCATGATCACCGACATGTGCTGACATGGCATCCAGGAACTGGTGCAGTACCCTGGAGGCTGATGCCTGTGATATCCCCATCATATCGCCAGTTGGTCTCTGGAAGGTACCTGTTGCTAGTATTCTTAGGCCAACACATACCTTGGTTTCCACTGGGATGGGTTCCCCTCTGTTGGTTCTGTGTGTGGCGTGGCCTGCACAGCTCAACAATTTGCTGCAGGAGCTCTCTGTCCACTCTATAGCGCTCTATTATCTCCAGCTCATGTAACCCGTGGTAGGTGACCCTGGGCCTGTACACTCTTCTCCGTCTCCTCACTGTGGGTTGTCTGGCACCATCTGCATTGTCACCACCCTCAGCAAGTCGCCTATGTCTCATTATGACAGCTATGGCAGCCCCTAACATTTCTGCTCTGAGTTAAGCTTTTCAGTTTTCACTTCTATTAGCTTACTCCTGTCTTGCAGTGTCTCTTAAGAGAAACATCCTGCACTACTGTTTGCAGAGTTTTAAGTGCTGGGCTGGGCTACTATTCTGCCTGTGTAATTGCCTGCTTCTAATTGTTTTCACCTGCTAGCTTCAGCAGTTATCCCTGCTAGCTTCCTATTAATTCTGTTGCTTCCTTTTTCCTTTCTGTTTCCTCAGGGGGGAGCAACGTGCATACCATCAGAAACATGCTCACAGTGGCTTACATGCGTGCACACGTGCTTACACGGTTCAGAATCTACTTATTCGGGTTAAAACACGTGCACACCCGCGCAAACACTGTTACACGTCTGCCAACAGCCTCCAACATGCTCAGCCTGCCCTACACATGCGCACACCAGCACAAACAGTGTTAAACATCTCCCAACACGCTCCCACATGTTCAGTCTGCCTTACACGCGTGCACACTGCCCTACTCGCGCTTCATGGCGCGCGCACATGCGCATGCACGCCCAGCAAGAAACTTTGGTGTAAGTAACAGTGTACACCTTCCATTTCTTGACTTTCCATGACTTATCTAGTGGCACACCTCTTTCCATGATCTGTGTCTGTCATCTGTCATGTTACACTGACCTCCAATGAACTGCATTTCTTTCTACCATTCCCCCCTGTGATGTCACCTATCTCCTACTCTATTCCTCCCCCTTATGTATCTCTTACACTACTCAGACTGTGCTCATTTGCTATGTGACTGTGAGATTCAGTATCCTAACCGTCATTTACATGAGATTGCCTACTAATGCTTAGTTACATGTCTTAGACTCAGCTTCCCCCCTTAGCAACCACTACATGGTGGCCATGTTGATTTTGGTCTGCTGGTCCCTGCAATGTCATTCCATGTATTGCATGAAACCCACATTTGTGGGTTTATAACCTTCTTTTTTATGATTTTATACAGCGCAGCCCGTTTGCGCGGGGCTGCGCTGGGTTTAAACATCGGCGATCGCCGAAAAAAAAAAAATATTTTTAATATTTTAGCATCGTTTTTTATTGCCAATGGCCACATATTTGGCCATTGGCATGCTGCCTGAGTCATATGCACCCTTTTTTTGGAGCTGACATGGCTCCGTTGTGGAATTTGCAGAAACGTACTCAGTTGTCAACTGAGTACATTTCTGCAGCTAAAACGTCTTTTACACGAACTGGTTTATGCTTCGTGGATCGCTAATATACCTCATTTGCATACCTTTTGGATGCAAGTGAGGTATTTAGCATGTCCACACCCAGTCCGTGTAAGAGACGTTTTAGCTGGTCTCTTACACGGAGTTTAGGGCTGTTCCTGGATCACGAGGCTTGCATGGAGTGTTGCACGTCTCTTACACTCCGTGCAAGCCTTCATGAATCCTGCCCAATGTGACAAAACAGTAAACTGCACATAAAGAATATGATGTTGCCATGTTAAAGGAACAGCAAGTAAAAAGAGTGACAAAGCAACAAACAATTTTATACAAGAGTAGGTAGTTTGAATAAAGAAAACTTTGTGAAAATTCAGAGGTCACAGTATAGTTACAAAAGCAAGAGTTAAAAATGTTGATAGATGAAAAAGTATGCATTCATATTAATCAGTTAAACCACTCCAGACAAAAAGCTGTTTTGCAGCAGAAGCAATAATCAAAGAAAAAAGTTAAAGTCCTTTTCAACACTCTCCATAGAAAAAGAACCAAAACACTGTGCTATACCACAACAGAGTTTTTGTGTGTAGTATCAGCACAACACAATAACATTGTTCAAATGCATATAGCAGAGCCGTCACAGAAATACACAGAAAAATAACATACAAACAAAAACATGAAAAAAGACCCTGACAAACCAGGACCTTCACTAGGTTAATTCCTTATAGCTCCTTTGATGAAGAAACATGAGAAATATACAAACAGCCCATGGATAATACAAGTGCTCCAACTATATGGTTTCTAAACAACAACTGACTTTTTACTTTCTAAAGTCTTTTTTGAGATATTCAGGTCAATAAAACTTCAAAGTATAGTCATGTCACATTTTGCTCTTATTTAATTGGCACACAAGTACAGAATAGGTGGGTAGTCTAGTCACTTTCTAAAAACAATTAGCTTTTAAAACAGGTTTATGTCCATAATATGTTTGTGATGGAAAATGTTCACAAAAAAGTAACAAAACAACTAAAAATGGTACACATAAAAACACACACAGATAAAAACATCAAAAAAGACTCCGGCAAACCAAAGTCTTCTTTGACCAATACATTAACTTTCTTTGAAGTTGTCACATGGTAAATATGCAAATGGCCCCCTAAGGACATGCATGTGTTCCATCTACAGTAGATTTCCTCTTATCCGGTCCTGCTGGGGACTAGACCTTAGGCTGGATAAATGAATGGCTGGTTAATCAGAAAAAAACATACAAAATAATATTTATAGGTTATAAATCAGCTAAAGTAACAGGTTTTATGTTAGTATGCATTTTTGTAATGAATATGAAGGCTAAAAAATGTCTGTCATTATTTATCCCAGAGTCTTTTCCTAGGACTACAGCTGAAATTTGATGGCCGGTTAAACAGGAGGCTGGTTAAAGAGAGGTCAGATAAGAGAAAGTCGACTGTACATGGCTTTTCAATGCCCACTGATTTTTTTTTTTTTACTTTAAGAAAAAAAAAACAAGTAATCTCCGTGGGATCCCTGAAGTCTCACAACAACCCACTAAACAAGTGTAGTGGGTCCAAAAACAAAACAGTGTAAGAAACTTCTCTGTGTGGTCTGGGGTCTATATTGGAACATCAAATATTTAACAGTTCGAATCACTAAAGGTCGACCCTTAGTGATCAAACTGTTAAAACATCGAATGTTCAAAAAAAAAATAAAAACAAAAAAAAAATAAATGGTGTAGGCAAGCCCCCCTGCACCCCCCACACCCCCTGCTACTTAAATATACCAACTCAGACACCGCACTACAGTGAAGTAAATGGAAATCTCCCCTTACGGAGATTTCCGTTTACCTCTTCGATGTTCTGCAGTTTCGCTATTCTTGTATCGACAATGTCAGATTCGACATTGTCAGCTTTCGAGAATTTAATAGTGAACATGTCCCCAAATTCCTGCAACACTGCTCAGGTTTCACGAACCTGGGTAGGAGATTGCTACCCCTTCCACTGATGTGTCAGCCCAAGCTTCACTGAGGAGATCAGTCCCCAGATCTCCCTCAGACTTCTCCTGCAATCCACTGCAAATGCTCAGCACAAGGGCCTCCCTATCATGGTAAGGTTTCATCATGTTAACATTGTACAATTTTTGCCCCTGCCTTCTGCCTAGCAGTTCCACCATGTAATTAACATCACTTACCTTTCTTACCACCTTGTAGGGTCTCTCCCAGCTGCTTGCAGCTTGTTGTGTCTGACAGGAATGAGAACCATTACCTGCTGCCCCACAGCATACTCTCTAGCTTGAACATTCCTGTCATACCACACATTTTTTTCTGTTGTTGGACTTCTGCCAGGTTCTCTTGGGCAAAGCCCATGAGTTCCCTGAGCCTTGTCCTGAGATTTAGGACATATGCCACAACAGACTCCTTGTGAGAGTCGCACTCACCTTCCCACTCATCTCAAATTAAATCTAGAGGTTCCCTCACCCTATGCCCATACAGCAACTCAAAGGGTGAAAAATCTGTGGATTCCTGGGGAACTTCTCTGTAAGCAAACAACAGATGGGGCAAATATTTGTCCCACTCCCTCTTAAACTGATCTGCAAATGCCCGTAGCATGGACTTGATTGTAGAGTTTAACCTATCAACAAGACCATTAGTCTGGGGATGGTAGGGGGTGGTCTTCATGTGCTTCACCCCACAGGACTTCCACAGACAAGCCAGCAGATCTGACATGAAATTGGCACCTCTGTCAGTCAGTATTTCTTTTGGGAAACCTACCCTGCTGAAATTCTCTAATAAAGCATTTGCCACCTTCTCTGCTTCAATGGAGGACAGAGCCACTGCCTCAGGGTATCGTGCAGCATAATCCACTACCACTAGGATATACTTTTTCCCTGTGGAACTTGGGGTACTCAGAGGACCCACAATATCTATAGCTACCCTCCAAAATGGCTTCTCAATCACAGGCAAAGGCTCTCACCTTGTCTCCTGCCTTGCCTACCTTTTGGCACTACTCACTGGTCCTGCAATACCCTGTTACAGGCCAATAGAAGTTCTGCATAATACGCCTCTTTGTACGTTTTATGCCCATATGACCTGCAAAGGAATATCATGGGCTATGGCTAGAAGAGCTAGATGGTAGGCACTAGGCACTACCAACTGCTGTACTCTCTCGCACCTTCTAGCCTTCCCTCAGGGGTCCACTCTCTGTACAGTAACCCTTTGTCCCAGTATACAGATTCCCCCTTTCCTTGAGAATCAGGTGCCTCCCTAGCTACCTGCCTCAGGCCATGCAATATAGGGTCTGCTGAGCCTGTCTCAGCTCTCTCCTTGTAACCCTTCCTAGCTCCCCTTCCAGAGGAAGTCTGGCATCCTCTGACAGTGGTGCCTCACTGTCAACCTGGGTACTACTACTCACCTCTACCTTTGCAGTCACTCTGTCCAATGGAACATCAGTACCCACAAGCAGCTGTGGCTCACATTCGGTCTCACTGCTACAGAGTAGCTCCCTCCCTGTAGTAACCACCTCAGCAGTCCTAGCTGCAAGTATGCAGTCTGCCAGGGTCTGCACCAGGCTACCAGACCCACATGCTTGTCTCCAAGCCTGACTGCATGTAACTGCATAAGCACATGGTACTGCCTCATCCAAATCCTTTCCTATCAGGACATCTGCAGGATGGTAAGTCAGTACCCCTGTTATCTCAAGACAACCTACTATTGGCATTTTGTCTTTCCCACTTACTGGCTTCCTCATCTTTTGTTCCCCACCTTGCCTATGTGGACATCTGCATGCCACATGGCCCCACTGGTTGCATTCAAAACATTTAACCCTAGCTCCTGGACGTGCACCTGGACTAGTGGCTTCCCCTGCTACTGGAAGATTCTGATGGGGCAGTTTGTGCTGCCCACCATGGGTTCCTTTAGACCCATGAGCAGTACTGGGGGTTCCCTTCCTGTGCATGGCTGCCCTGCTTGCCAGGTATAGGTCTCCCTTCTTCCCCAACTCATCTGAAGTAGCATATTGTCTATCAGCTAGCCAGATCCTCATGTCCTCAGGCAAAGTGCTAAGGGCTTATTCCCTCACCAAAAGGCCTGCCAGCCCTTTAAATGTAGTGACCTGACATCCACTCACCCATCTATGGAAATAAGTGCTCAATTCAGCAACATATTCTCACATACTTTCATCTGCCTTGCATCTGTGCTCACAAAACTTTTTCCTATACGTTTTAGGTGTTAGCTTAAAAAATTCTAATGGACAATTTTGTACAGCAGTATAATCAAAACATGCAACGTCAGACATTTTAGATAATACAGTTATAGCTTTACCATGGAGTAAGGGGGTCAGGAACCATACCCAGAGCCCTTGGTCAACTTCATACTCTTTACATACCCTCTCAAACATATGAATGACACTATCAAAATTATCCCCCTCTTTAAACTGTGGAAGAAATTTATTGACCTTTTGTGCTTCTGGGATCCATTACCTCCATGACTCTGGCGAAGAGTCAGCATCTCCTTCTCATGCTGCCTCTGCTTCTCTTTTTCCTCAGCTTCCAGGTGTAGCAGTTTCTCATTCTCCTCTCTCTCTAGACGCCTCAGTCTCTCAGCTGCTTCTAATTCCACATGCCTGGCCTCCAACTCTAGTCTTTTTAGCTCCAGCTGGATTTTTAAGTCCCACTGCAGAAAGGTTGAGCTGTCCATTCTCCAAGGGTATTATATCTCGACTGCCAGTCTGATTGTCTTCCTAGTAGCTGTTTTCTGATGCAGCTGTAACCAAGGCTGCAATCAGGTCTGCCTTAGTCAGGTTTCCATGCACCAGTCCCCTAGCATGTCACATCTCCGCCAGTTGGCTCCTTGTCAGCTTTCCATACTCCTCTGCTGACATGCTGCCTGCTCACACTGACTAACTAAGCTAACAAAATAAATAAAACAATTGTGATCTGAACTCTGAGTACTCACTGCATGGCTGTTTTAGAGTACAAAAACACTTTCAAAGCCCACTGTACACAAGCTACAGGATTCACTCTACCCACACCAGTACAAGCCAATTAGTATTTGCCAACTAATTATTATTGTGATGTGGATATCCCACCACTGCCAAAGAATTAATATGTGATGCCCGTGCCATGGCTCAGCAATCAAGGAGCCTCAGTCCCCACCACTAACACCAGAGAGGGCATCTCATATATGAGGAAAGGGTAACAAATACACACAGTAAAGTACAATTTCCCTTAACAGCACACAGATATCACAGTCAGTCCAGGGCTGGTTATTCCCTTGCTCTCCAGGTCCCCAATAAGACTCCCCACTGGCACAGCTATAGGGTCCAGATCTCAGCCTAGTGGGCAACTAAAACCTCTAGCACCCGCTCTGTCCAACTAGTGCTTCGTGTCCCTGCCCAAGTAGCTGACACACACACACACACACACACACACACTAATGCACTTTGAGACGAGTTTATACAACCACACAGACATGCCTGGGGAAGGCTGGCACAGTTTCTCCAGCTGTGCCCCTTTCTCCCAGACTATATAGTAGTTCCACTTGCCACCACCCACTAATACTTATCCGCTACTCAAAGGCTCTTAAAAGGGTGTCCAGTTATTACTGTGCAACATTATTACCCAATTGGTAGTTGTGACTAAACAGTCAAGGCTTATTTAGAGTGACTTGGACAGTAAACTCTATAAATATGCATTATACTCTAGAGCTTAAATTATCTCTACACAAAACAGCCACAGTTGAAAGGTTTTAAAATATTTAATAATAAATAATTAAAACCACAAGACAATACTTTCTACTACACGGTGCTAGTCAAGAGTTCAGGGATCACAGAGAAATACTTAAAATAACACAGTAGTAAAGTTCTGACATCACAGAAAAACACTTAGTCTAATCTTTCTAGTTCCTAGCTATTTCTAAAAGAAAACACAAGTCTAATATAACTTACATATGAACAAGATAGTGCTGTGAGTCGGATGATCAAGACAAAATGCTTAATGCCTTCTGATTCTCTCTGTTTAAATTGCTATTGCAGTCCTGATTCCCATTATATAATTGTTTTACACTTTCCTGGTGTTCCCAGGCTGACAGAAACTGCATTTACATTCTTTTACACCTAGGCAGAAACCAGAGCAATAAAGGACATTCCATATGTAAATTCTGGTCATTAACTTTAGCCTTAAAACAATAGGCAGGAAGCCTTCATCTAGCCTGGCCAGAGCCAAATTGTAAACATCAAAGACAGTCATGAAATAATTTTAATTTCAAAGGACAGACAAGAAATGTTTGACTTAGCTTTATTTACAGCAGAGGGCAATGTTTCTGCATTGTTTTAAGTTCAACCTTTCACAGCATATTCTTTCATTTAAGAAAACAAGCCTGTATTTCAACATTCATATTTACAAAGGACAGAATTATGTATCAAATTCTATTTGACTAGGCTGGCAGACTTCACCCATCTCAACCAGTCTTCACAATATGTTTAGTGCTTTCATCCAAAAATGATTATAATGGACTTCATCAGAATAATTACAGTCCTTCAGGGAGTTGCTCGTCCTAGTTGTAAGTGCTGTACATTGGTCACCTGGGATAGCTCTGTTGAGGGAAAGCTGGGCATGAAAACAATCAGTCTGCTAAACATGAACTAAGGATTGCTACACTCAGTGTACATTCACTAACAAGATGCATCTTGAATGTGGATGATATGATGGTAAGAAAGAGACTGGACATCTTATGTATCCGGGAGGCATGATTTAAGGGCAGTGCAGAAAAGCCACCTTGCTTCAGATTCAGAGTCTACTACTCAGGGGGAGGACAGGCTACAAATGGTGTGGGAATTGTGGTGAGGGAGAGGCTTCAGAAAACGGTGAGGGATGTCATCAGAATTAGTAACATGACAATCAGACTCCAATGCAAGGATAAAGCGCTATTCATAATCTCAGCCTGTGCTCCACAGCAGGATTGTAATAGTGAGGAAAAGTACATTCAGACAGCAGTTGCAGGGCCTGCTAGATAACGCAGGACAACATGAATTGGTGTTGATAATGGGAGACCTGAATGCATACATCAGGACAGACAGAAGAGGGTATGAGGACTGCCTGGGTCCACATATGTGGAGCAACGGGAATAAATGAGAGGACATTCCAGACTTCTGTCTGGCAAATGGCTTGAGAGCAGCCAACACATGGTTCAGCATGACAGACAGTCACAAGATCACATAGAAGAGTAGTCAATATGCAACTCGAGTAGACTTCCTCCTAGTAAGGAAAGGGCATTGGGATAGAATCAGTGATTGCTAGGTCAACCCCAGTAAAACAGTTGGTCCACAACACAAGCCACTGGTTGCCACAAATTAGTTGCAAGCAGGAGTCAGAGAAGACTCTAAAATCAACAAAGACTAGACTGAAGACCTGGAGGTTGAATAAAGAGAAAGTACAAGAGTTCAGGAAATTATTCAGGGCTCTAGCATCTCAGACATAAGAGGAAATATATGGATTTGAAGAAAAATGGCAGTGCCTCAAAACAGCATGTGTGAGAACTATAGAATTGATTTGCAGTCAAGCCAGGTATGGAAATAAGGTACATAAGGAATGCTGGTGGTGAAATGCAAAAGTCCAAAAAGTCATCAAAAGAAAGAAAGAATGCAAGAAAAAGTGGGACTCCAAAATAAATGGACCAGGATAAGAAGGAATACTACCTGGCTAACAAAGAATATAAGAAAGGAGTTTCACTAACAAATAATAATGCATCAGAGGCACTCTACCAGCTTCTGGAGAGTAACTCAGTAGATGTCATAAAGAAACTCTATCAGGTTGCAAAGCAAAGACAGAAAGATAAAGAAGGTATTCAGATACCCTGAAATCAGAAGAAACTGAGAACTGAGAGACAGAAGAAGAAATACTTGAACAGTTAACAGCTTTGAGTGTCTGGGAAGAGTGTTTGAAGAGAGCAGCTTACCAGTCCACAGAACATCAGAGGCAGATTGAAGGAGTACTTACAGCATCTTCTGATTGAAGAAAAGCCCATAGAAGCTGTAGTGCCCCAAACACTGCCTATAATGAAAGAAGAGAATGAGGCCACCCTAAAAGAAGTAAGAGGAGCAGAAAGAAGAATGAAGTCAGGGAAAGCAGCAGGCTCAGATGAGGTCACAGTAGATATTATCAGGATGTTGGATATATTATTACTATTCCCCTGTCCTCTTCTTATCCACATGCCCATCTGCCTCATGTTACTCATCTGTGTCTTCTTACTTCACAGTATCATTGGCAAGTACTCTGTCTCCTCTTTTTAGGTTTTCTATTCCTCCTTGTACCTACCTCTTCTACCCGTTTCTCCACAGTAATCTATTTCATATTTTCTTTGTATCAGGGCTTGCAGACTGTTTTATTTGTTTTTTTTCTGCTTGTACACCTATTAATTCTGTATTGTATCTTAAGATTTTAATGTGTCTTTAGGTACTCCTGTATTTTATGTCATGTTACTGAAGTTTTCTGTACTTTGTGTTACCTCTGAATAATATTTGTTCCGTATGGAGATTTTCTCCCTGGCCTCTGCTGAAAAAAGGACACAAACATGACCAGTCGGATATACCTGGTTAACAAATATCAAAATAAAAATAAAATAAATAAACAAAATATTAGGGGAGAAATGGATCCAGAGAGTACTCATAGGAGTATGGCGAGAAAGGCATACCCCAGAGGTTTGGAGAATAAGCATACCAGTGTCTGTGTACAAGAACAAAGGGGACATCCACAACTGTGGGTAATACAGAGGTATCAAACTCCTGTCATACTGCAGGAAAGCTCTGGTGACAGTGATAGACAAATGAATTAAAAAAGTAGTAGAAAGTAAGAATAAGGTCCCAAGAAAGTCAGTCTGGGCAATCCTGAGGTGGGTCAAAGTCCCAGAAACATTGATAGAATTAGTGCAGATTATGTACAGGGACCCAATGACTCAACTATAAACAGTTATGGGTCTCTCATAGAGGGGTTCCCAGTGGGAGTGACTGTGCATCATGGTTCAGCTTGGAGCCAACTGCTGTTCATCCTGGTTATAGACTACACTGACAGACAGATCAGAAGGGATGAATTGATAAAGTTGTTGTATGCAGATGATGTGGCATAGGTTCATAGGTTAAAGGTAGGTACTAGGCTATCGGCCCAAGGGCCTAATTAAGCCTAGCCAACAAGGTTCCCTGGCTTATGCCACCAACAAAAGTGATCCCCGGGGTGTATTTCCTATTTCCCATCCACTCATCAAGATTTTTCTTGAACAGTGCTAATGAGGAACTTTGCTTGACATAGATGGGTAGCTTATTCCAGAGTATAGGAAGTCTCTGGGACAGGAATCTATCCCTCCAGCATGTCCTGTTTATTGTGGTGACAAGGTTTAGGTCCCTAGAGCATATAGCTCGGAGGGATTGGGATTTCTTTAGGTGCAGCATGTCCAGCAGCTCTGGGTTTGACATAGCTTTATATGTTAGGCAGAGATCTCCTCGGAGTAGGTGATATGCTACAGAGTAAAGATGGAGTTTTTTGAGATGGTCAGTGTAGGGCATCTGTTTGAGGCCAGTAATCCTCTTTGTGAGGTACTTCTGTGGCCTTTCCAGCTGCTGCAGATGTCTTGTGAGGTACATTCCAAAAGGGGCATTGTACTCTATAATGGGTCTAATGAGTGCCAAGTAGAGGGGAACAATGACCTCTTTTTTCCTGGATGACAACGGTTTTGTGATGAGGTGTGCCACATAGACGGATTTCCTGACTACTGCGGCAATGTGATTATCAAAGGAGAGGCTACTGTCCACCTTGGTCCCAAGGTCTCTTAGCACGCATTTGGCGTTAATTAGGCTGCCGTTTATGTGGTAGGTCATGGGTACAGAGTTTTTACCAAAGGGGATGGCAATGCACTTTTTGGCATTGAGCTTGAGGCCATGCCTCTGATACCAGGCATCTTTCTCAGTGAGGCTCGTATGTAGGATGTCCACATCATTTGGGGACTCGACTATGGCAGCTAGTTTGCAATCATCTGCAAACTTCGTTAGCCAGAGGCCTTCTGTGTTAGCCTGTACTTCAGAGAAGTAGATACCAAACAGGAGAGGTCCCAGGACTGAACCCTGTGGTACTCCATTTGTCACTGGTTTGAAGTCAGATTTGGAATCTGCAACCTTTACAGTGTGGGTTCTGTCAGTGAGCCAGCTGGCAACCCATCTTGTGACATAGGGATTTATACCTAGTTTAGTGAGTCTAGCTATAATTCCAGAATGGGGGATGGTGTCGAAAGCCTTGGCGAGGTCAAGATAGGCTGTGTGAACCACCTTACCCTCGTCTATGGCTTTAGTGACTGCCTCAAAGAAGCATTACAGGCTAACTCTGAGCAAGAACTTCAGCAAAAGGATAGGAGAATGGCATGCAAAAATGAAGGTACATAGGATGGAACTGAGTACAGATAAGACAGTTGTAATGGCAGCAAATGGGGGAAATCAGAAGAAGTTGAGAATTGAGATAGAAGGGAAAAGAGTGGAACAGTTACCTTCAAGTATCTGAGGGATGTGGTTGAGGAGAAGGGAAGTCTAAATGCTGAGGTCAAAGCTAGAATCAGAAGGGCTGCAGCCAACTGGCACAGAATGTCAAGGGAGTGTATGAGAGAAGAATGCTGAAGAAGCTGAAATGTAAGATATGCAAAGCAGTGGTGCGACTAGTACTATTGTATGGTATGGAAACCTGGGCAATAAAAGCAATAAAGACAGAGCAGATGAGGAAGTCAGAGGTGATGAAGAGGATGTCCTTGAGATTAGTGGTAGGGAGCACACTGATGGACAAATGAAGACATGATGACATCAGAGCAGAAACCAAAGGAGCTCCCATTGCAGAGAATGTCACAGATAGCAGATTACAGGGGTTCATGTACATGTGCAAGAAAGCAGAAGACAATCTGGTGAAGAAGATTTGGTACAGACAGGAAGAAGTCAAAAGAAATGAGGGCATCCAGCAAAGAGATATATTGATATGTACTGGCTATGTGAGAGAAGACCTGCAATAGTCATGCAATAAATCAAAACAGATGTCAACAGTTGACACGACACCCCCAACCCATGTAGAAAATGGGAACAAGGGGGTTGATGATGATAATGATGAATGTTTCCATCCAACAAAACTGTTCTCTTCACATGCCTAACAGATGTGTGGACATTTGGTGCAAGATTATTTACGTGTGCATAAGAATCTAAAGTGATTAAAAGAATGAGAGTATTCCTGCAAATATATTTCATCATATGCACCAAAGGCTCTAAATAAGTATTATCAATGTAACACAAAATGTTTTGCTTTGAAATGCCTTATCCAGTTACTGAATGCTGGTGAATGCTGGTGCACTGAAATGCTTTTGGTAAGAATTGAACATCTTACCCCAATACAAAAGGGATGATACACTATTGTAAAATACAGCCTCAGGTGTCTCATAACTAACCCAGTAATTTTTAAAAGATGCTGCATCACATGACCATCAAGCCTCTTCCCATGGGTCTCTGTCCCTCCAATATTTCTAGCTGTGTCCCTGCTTCATGAGCAAAAATGTTGACAGCTTATGCAGCTGAGCTGCTCAGACTAACGTATTTGTGCTGAGTGTACCTCTCACTTGTCCATGATTTTGCAGAATATTCCTGATTCTGCCTTATACTTTTGTCCTTTCCCAAGTTTTAATTTTTTGGTAAACCACTGAAGATTGCAGTCACTCAGTAATGTCAAGCTTTAGACTTTTGTACTTCTTATTGTTCTGAAAATGTACATTAATAGAAAGCCTGTTATTCTATCATCTTTTTAAGTGAATTAGGATAATGCTTAAAAAGGGCAGCCACGGTGGTGCAGTGGTTAGCATTGTCGCCTCACAGCAAGAGGTTCTCTGGTTCAATCCTCAACTAGGGTGCCTTCTATGCAGAGTCTGCATGTCCTCCCTGTGGTCGCATGGGTTTCCTCCGGGTGCCCCAGTTTCCTCCCACATCCCAAAGACATGCTGTAGGTGGATTGGACACTCTAAATTGGCCCTAGGTGTGAGTGTGTGCATGTGTGTGCCTTCTGTGGAAGGTTGGGTGCTGGGTTGGAAACTCAACACCGTAAAACTCCACTGCCAATTGTGAGCAGACAGGTGATCCACTGTGGTGACCCCTAACCAGGAAAAGAAGAAGGATAATGGTTAAAAACTGTCCCTGACATTGCCCATCCCAATGTTATTGGCTTTATCCGGAATTATTGAACAAAGAAGTTGCACTCATTTGCATGCTCTGCATATCACACTAGCTTTCCCCTTGAACTAACTATATCTCTTAATCACCCACACATTTTGCAGTACCATTACCTATGTAAATTTGTACTATACATGGTGGTGGTTGTTGTTTAGATGAGCCTGACTCTTCTTACCTCAAGGACTTTAGGACATCAGGCCTGGCTGTCAAAAACTGTTTCTTTTAGTTCTGACATATTCTTATTCATTGTTTCATTAATGCATCTATCCATTTTAGCTACTGTCTTCCTTTTTTTTTCTTCTGTCGTCAGTCTTTCCCAGCATCAGTGTTTTCTGCCGTGAACCCTGTGTTTGCATTATGTGGCCAAAGTACGTGAGTTTTAGTTTCGCCATCACTCTTTCCACTGAATGATCTCAGTTTGTTTCCTTAAGTACAGACTGATTTGATCTTCTTGCATTCTGCAGAATTCTCAAAATTCTTCTCCAGCACCAAAAGTCAAAGGCATTGATTTTCTAGTACTCAACCTTTCACTGCAACATGCTGTTAATGGATAAAACACAACCTTGACTACAGTAGTGCAGCTAAGGTAGGGTGAAGGGAACAAATGCCCTGGATGCAAAGTGTTAGGGGGGAGTGATCAGCCAATCCTGATCTCTCTTTAGTGCATAATTGCAGTCAAACCTGAATGCTGTAGCATTCCCTTTAGTTTCATAGGTTCATAGGTTGATACTAGGCTGTCTGCCCTAGGGCATTTATAAGCCTAGCCAGAGTGTGTTTGGCTTTCGCCACCCTTTTAGATTAGTTGACTGTGCCTCTGTATAGTAGGTCACAGAAGGTAGCCCTTTTAAGGTTAGTTACTGTACCTCTGTCTAGCAGGGACACAGAAGAGATCCCAGGGGTAAACTTACGATCTCCCATCCACTCGTCAAGATTTCTCTTGAAGAGGGTCAGTGAAGGGCTCTGCCTAACATGGATTGGGATTCTGTTCCAGAGTGAGGGGAGCCTCTGGGATATGAATCTGTCCCTCCAGCATGTCCTATTAATTTCTGTGCTGAGGTTTAAGTCCCTGGAGCGTGTAGCTCTAAGGAATTTGGATTTCCTGAGGTGGAGCATGTCCATTAATTCTGGGTTGGACATGGCTTTATACGTCAGGCAAAGATCGCCTCTGAGTGGGCAGTAAGCAACTGAGTAGAGCTGGAGTTTCTTTAGCCTAACTGCATAGGGCATCTGTTTGAGTCCCATGATCCTCTTGGTGAGATACTTTTGGGGTCTTTCCAGTTGCTACAGGTGTTGGGTAAGGTACATCCCAAATGGTGCACTGTATTCAATTATGGGCATGATGAGTGATGAGGGGCGCAATGTCCTCTCTTGACCTAGATGTGAACCATTTCATGATAAGGTGGGCTATATAGAAGGTCTTTCTAACCACTTTGGCAACGTGATTGTCAAAGGAGAGATTACTATCTACTTGGGTCCCCAAATCCCTAACTACTTCTTCCATACTTAATGGATTACCACCTATGTGGTAATTTGTGGGCACTTTGTTTTTCCCAAAGGGGATGACTATGCAATTTTTGGAATTTAGCTTTAGGCCATGGCTCTGGCACCAGTTACCTGTCTCTGTGAGACCCTTTTGGAGGATGCTTGTGTCAGTCGGAGAGTCGATTATGGCACTCAGTTTGCAGTCATCTGCGAACTTGGTCAGCCATAGCTCTCTCGTGTTAGCCTGTACCTCAGAGAAATATATACCGAACAAGAGAGGTCCCAGGACTGAGCCTTGTGGGATGCCACTTGTAACTGGTTTAGAGTCTGACATGGCACCTGCAATTCTGACCATGTGGGTTCTATCCCTGAGCCAGTTTGCAACCCATCTTGTGACATAGGGGTTGATATTTAAGCTGGTGAGCTTATTTATGATGCCTGAGTGGGGTATTGTATCGAAGGCTTTTGCGAGGTCCAGGTAGGCTGTGTGGACTACCTTCCCTTCATCTATGGCCTTGGTGACTGTTTCAAAGAAGTCGACCAGTTTCAAGAGGCAAGATCTGCCCTTAACAAAGCCAAATTGGGTAGGATTCAGTGTCTGGAGATTCCCAATGTCTTTGTTTATGAGTTCCATGATGATATGCTCCATAGCTTTTCAGACCAGGCTAGTCAAGCTTATAGGGCGATAGTTTCCGGGGTCCGTTGTGGCACCACCTTTGTGGAGCGGGGCCACTGTTGCTGTACACCATTCCTTGGGTACATATCTTGTAGTAAGGCTGATATTGAACAGTGAATTTATGTGAGGGTTCAGTTTTCTTGGAGCTTGTGTAAGACATAGCCCAGGACACCGTCCAGTCCCATTGATGCTGTGTTTTTTGCTTTGGAGAGGGCAGCTCTCACCTGTGCATCTGTGATGTAAGGGAGGCTACACTCTGTCGGGATAGACATTTGCTCTTTTGGGGGGGGAGAAGTTTGCACTGAACCTGTCTGCCAGGATGTTGGCAATGTCTGTGGGTTCAGTGTATTTTTTGTCATTTTGCACTAACTCAGAGCATATCTGGGAGTTTCCACCCAGGTTCCTGACATAACCAAAGAAGGCCTTGTGATTATCTTTAGCATCTTGTGCAATTTTTCTTTCGAAGCTGGCCTTAGATGATTTTATGAGGGATCGTAGTTTCTTGCTAGTACTGATCAGAGATGCCTTCCCTTTTTGGGATTTTGCTCTATCATGTAGTAGCTTGTTCCTTCTGTTGTATAGCTTATTTATGGCCGGGGTCCACCAGACAGGTCTCCTGCCTTTGGAGGAGTGAGTCTTGGTTTTATTTGGGATAGCACGATCCATGCATTCCTGTAGTTGTCCATAGAATGCGTTTGTAAAGGATTCTGCGGTTTGGGCCATATTTTCCACTGGCCTGGGGGCTTTGAAGGATCCACCTCGGTTTTGAGAAGTGTGAAGTTTGCTTTTGAGAAGTTCTTCACCATGGTTTCCTTGGCTGGGGGTGGGGACAGGATATGGATGTTCAGTGAGATTAATTTATGGTCATATCTTACCAATGAGGGGTATACCTCTGGTATGGAACATAGAGTCCCCATGTTGGTAATGATCAGGTCCAATATGTTTTCCCCTCTTGTGGGAGTGGTGACCAGTTGTTCCATAGCATTTCAGTTTATAAATTCTAGGAACCGTTGGGCGAGGGTGTTTGGGCTTGAGTGGTTCTCCCAGTCTATGTTTGGGTAGTTGAAGTCACCCAATATAGTGGGGTTTGGAGAGACCTTCATATTCTCCAGTATTCTCAGGAAAGCCGAGTGGGGTTCCTGGGTTTGGGAGGGTGGTCTGTAGCAGGCTACAAACTGAAAGGCAGTTTTGCCCACTGTTAGTTGCACGTGGATGGTCTCTGATGCTTCGTGCAGGGCCACTAACCTGGAGGTGTGGGTATCTTTGATGAATATGGATACTCCTTGTTCGGTCTGGTGAGTGGGATGTCAGTGTGTCTGACAATAGAGTCACCTATTACAAGTGTATTTGGTGTGTTGTTTAGCCTTAAGGGCTGTGACTGTGTGGCACACTGACTTTGTGAACTATGTGATATGTGGGTATTATTGTGGGGTAGCGTTTGTTTGGATGTCTGCTTTGGAGGTCTCTGCTGCTTGGGCAAATTTTTATTTAGAGCCTCCAAGTATGTTTTTGCGTGTTTATGTGTTTGGTTTGCTGATGCGATAGGTTTATGTGAGACTGGATTTGTTGTGTGTGTGGTTACCTTCTCCTCCTGACTGACTGTGCCAGTACTGGGTTGAGAGAGCTCAGCCTCCAGTTTGGCTATATAGTTGCATCTCTCACATATATTTGAGCTTGTTGGGAGGAGGAGAGGGTGGTCTGTGAACATAAGGCAGTTGTAACATTTCCTCAAGATTCCCAGAGTCACCAGCTGTACTGGAGAGTAAACCCAAAACTGACCTTTGGACATGCCAGAATAGTATAAGGAACTACATTTTGATTGATCAGAAAGGACCAATAGGGAGCCAAGTACTTAAAAGGAGTATAAGAGCTCTAGACTGTGGTCTTTGTGGTCTAGACTGTAGGAACTGGGGATTAGTTCCAAGAGCTAAAATATCAGCTATGCCTCTCTGACTATATGGACCTTTGTTGACAATGTGATGTGTCTGTTCTTTAAAATCTTATCCAGATTTGACATAGCTCTTCTTTCACAAAACGAGTACCTTTTAATTTCATGGCTATAATCACCATCTGCAGAAATCTTTGAGCCCAGGAAATGAAATCTGTCACTGCCGCCACTGCAGGTGTTTTGATGTTGAGCAACAAGCCGGCTTTTGCACTTTCTACTTTCACCTGCTTCAACATGTTGTTCAATTATTCCTCATTTTCAGCTACCAGTGTAGTGTCATCTGCATACCTAAGGCTGCTAAAATTTCTCCCAGCAATTTTGATCAAGGATCTGATCCATCTAACACAGCATTTACATGATATATTGGGTGGTATTTACAGTTATTACATGAACTTGCAAAGGAGATTGGCGCTCTTTGCGAAGAAGCAGTGCAAGGGAACGATTCAAAGGGGTTATTTATGGCAATGTGTGATGGTCATGAATAAGTGAAAGTAATGAAGTTATAATAAGATGTAAATGAGAAATTATGTAAAACCGCATATGCTAATGTCACTCGCCCACCTGTTTGTAATTCATAGTCATAAACTGATACATTTCTGTGACGTGCAGATATATGACAAAAGGCAGAATCACATCTTTTCTGTTAACTTTGCAAGCAGTGATGATGCTGTCCTTTGATTTTAGCCTATGTATTTCCAAGTCTGAGATGTTTATCTTGGCAGACCCAAAAAACAGTTGTGCTCAAAAGTACTCACCAGCCAAGAAGGCAGAGATATAGGCAGAGAATAACACATTATAATTTTAAGAATCAGGAAATCATTGATTCATAATGGACAGTGATACTATAAGGGGTCTTAGTGAGCATGTAAATGACCCCAACAGAGGTACTGATGGGATGTGTGACCTTCTTATCCCTGTGGATGCTAAGGTATGTGTAGTCCTTTCTACTAGTCACGGATATCTTCCAAAGACCATGACAAACTGAGGAACTCACAGGCTTCTGCCTCAGTGATACTTCATCATTTCCTGGATGCACTCTTGGCACATGTGGATCAGTACAGCTATTTCCCTGTGTCAGCTCAGGACCAAGCCCAGACCATGCATAATGTTTTTAGGGTGGCACATTTCCCTAAGATACTCAGAGTGATAGATTGTATCCATGCTGCAGTTAGAGCCTCATCTGGCCTAAGGGACAGTGGTTACATAAAAGGAAAGGCTACCATTCTAACAACTGCCAATAGTTTGTGATGCATGGGGGTACATGACAAACATGTCTGCCCAACATTCTGGCAGTGCACACGATTCTCATATTTGGCACACTGTCTCACTCTGCCTCCTCTTTCTGCATGGTAGGATGCCTAGTGGTCATCTTATTCGTAAGTGGATTTCTTTTATTATCATTTAAGTGTTTATTCATTGTAAATTGTAATGCTAAATGGCCTTTTCTTTGTTTTGCCACCCATCCTCTTGCAGGATATTTACTGCATATTGCATTCTGCACAATATGATCATGTACTGGTCTGTTGTTGAACTGACTCATGCTGTCACTGCAGCTTCCAATTCCAGTCCTACTGTGACTAATGATGACCAGCTGACTACAGTAGTATGGGACCCCAAGCAACAAGCCTGTACATGGCATATGACAGCACAGGTAAGCAGGTGGCATCTAGTCTAAAAATGTGGACCATGACATTTTAGTTAGTGTTTTCTTTCTTGTGAAAAACAAAGTATAATTGATGCATGCGGTGTCACCTGTGGTCTATGCTGTGTGGTACATGGTTTACTGTCACTGTTCATCAGACATTCCATCTCATCTTTAAATATTTTATTTTTTATTTCAGTACAGGAATTCATATTAGTGCTGGTAAAAGTCATGCCTGAGTGCTTACTGACACCTATTCAATGACGTCATAAGTTGTGATATAAGGAATAATTACACACTGTTAACTGAGTTTCACAAGACTTTCAGCTTAGGTGGTGTACTTCAGTATGCATGTACTGATTCTTATCAGGTTGTAAATTAAATAAAAAGTGTTATTTCATTTGCACTTTAATTGAAAATGTTTTACACCATTTTTTAGTATTATACAGTTTTTCATCAGTTTTACTATTACATAATTGAAATGACTCATGAGTTACTGCGCACCACATGGTTTCATTTTCTCATAAACAACAAAGTTGTGTCCTCAGAGATTCATCTTTTGTGCAGTGCTGAGTGTGACGTGGAAACAGTGCTAGTTAACATGGCAGGATAATCATGCACCTTTTTTTAAATTTTTAAACCTGTATTCTATGGTAATTTGCCAGCTGTGCCATTGCAGAATTGAAAGTCATGGTAACGGAAGACCCTTACTGGTACAGAGCAGTGCAATTTGAATGTTACGCCATGTGACTTTCTTCTCAAGTATTTCCTTTACTTCTAAGCAATAACATCGTTGAACTTTTATGCATGCAGATGCTTGTCTTAGTAATGTGTTACAGTCTGCACTAAAGTTTTCTTTTTTAAATCTTTTTTATTAATATCCAATTGCCTTTTCAGTTAAACATTGACATTTCTGTGTAGAAGTATAATTGTAATTGAAAAAAAATATAGATAACAGTCCAATGAGTGCCACAACGGGGCAAATGCCTCCCTTCTAGGCAGCAACAAGATTAAAGTAAATATTAGAAAAAGGGTAGGCAAACCAAACACTGACGTTAGATACGATAGGTAGTCCAACATAAATCCAAAGTGAGGTGCACACAGAACAACAGCTCCAATAATCCAAACAAAAAGACTTTATTGCATCAATAGTAACTGCAGGTAAGCGCTTTCACCGATATGGCTTCTTCAGACCCATCAGTTAAATGTTACACACCTTATTTAAATAGATTGCTAAGGCGGGAAAAAGTCTTGTCATGTAGAATTTAAAGATACAGTGTATTCTTATCCACGCCTATACAGTATATAATTGATTACTGACAGAATAACTATAATAAATATATATTTTTAACTATTAAATAAAAAACAGAGAACAAATCAGGAAACAAATCCTCAAACTGATGAACTTCATCTTATACAATTGCCTAAATTCTAATCAAGATTACACTGAGCCCCTAACATAAATACAAGCTCATCACTGTGTACATATAAAACATATACAAAATCTATAAAAAATATATATATGTAATATATAAAAATATATATATATATATATATATATATATATATATATATATATGAATATGAAAAATATAAAATCATACAGGCATCAAATAACAGTCACAAAACTGTTAATAAAATTATCTATGCAATTTCCTAGATTTTAAAAATGGTTTCACTGAAACCATGGCATTCAGACCAGGTGGGGTGTCCGACTTAAGTCTAATAATCCAATTAGCTTCCCTAGTTTCAGTAAATGTCCTAATATCACCCCCTCTTGGTCCTGGTGGAATATGTTCCATTATTAAAAACTGGAAAGTATGTTCATGTCCTTTCTCCATTACATGTCTCGCTAATGCATTTGTCTTCAAGCCAACCCTAATATTATATACATGCTCACGTATCCGGTCCCTTAGTTTCCTATTAGTCTTGCCTACATAGAACGCATCGCATTCTATGCAGCAAGCTAAGTAAACCACATTAGACGATAGACAAGTACCCCCTACTTATATTTTTAATTGTGTGATCTATGGTTAAAACATCCCAATGGATCGTGGATGATTTGTTCCTGATTTGGACGGGTACTTCGAGTGATTTGAAAGAATTTATTAATGATATTAATTCAATTAGTGAGTATCTTAAATTTACCTATGAATGGTCAGGGACTAAGCTACCATTTTTAGATGTATATGTAGAAAGACTATCTAATGGTATGGTCAATACAGGAGTATATAGGAAGGATTGCCATAAGAACTCTCTTCTGTACAGGACGAGCATGCATCCAGGTTATGTCTACCAGAATATAGTCAAAGGGCAAGCAATGCGAATATCCAGATATAATCCAACTAACATAGGATTTGAACATGAGATAAATGATTTAGAAAATAGGTTTTTATCTAGAGGATATTCTGCGTTGGATATCTCTAGAGGATTTTCGGACATAAATATATTAAGAGAGAATAGAGCTGCACCCTATTTTGGTAATGTCCACGTTATAGATAGTGAATTGACTGCAGAGGCTCCTCTGGATAGGAGTGGTCACTTTATGAATAGTGGCTTGGCATGCTCCTTATATTTTACTAGTGATGTAGGGAATATTAAAGACGTGATTAGAGCGTATTGGGATGTTTTAACCATAGATCACACAATTAAAAATATTGTGGGCGATGCACCAAAGTTCATCTATAGAAATAAGAAAAATTTAAAAAGGTTATTATGTTATCCATTAGAACATAAATATAGTGAGGAGTTGACAGGATACGGAACGATGAAGTGTAATGAGTGTAATTTCTGCGATTATATTAGCAAGGATGATATGTTTATACACCCTGTATCCTTGAGAGAATATCGGTTTAAAGTAAGGGGTACTTGTCTATCGTCTAATGTGGTTTACTTAGCTTGCTGCATAGAATGCGACGCGTTCTATGTAGGCAAGACTAATAGGAAACTAAGGGACCGGATACGTGAGCATGTATATAATATTAGGGTTGGCTTGAAGACAAATGCATTAGCGAGACATGTAATGGAGAAAGAACATGAACATGCTTTCCAGTTTTTAATAATGGAACATATTCCACCAGGACCAAGAGGGGGTGATATTAGGACATTTACTGAAACTAGGGAAGCTAATTGGATTATTAGACTTAAGTCGGACACCCCACCTGGTCTGAATGCCATGGTTTCAGTGAAACCATTTTTAAAATCTAGGAAATTGCATAGATAATTTTATTAATAGTTTTGTGACTGTTATTTGATGCCTGTATGATTTTATATTTTTCATATTCATATATATATATATATATATATATATATATATATATATATATATATTTTTTTTTTTTTTTATATATTACATATATATATTTTTTATAGATTTTTTATATGTTTTATATGCACACAGTGATGAGCTTGTATTTATGTTAGGGGCTCAGTGTAATCTTGATTAGAATTTAGGCAATTGTATAAGATGAAGTTCATCAGTTTGAGGATTTGTTTCCTGATTTGTTCTCTGTTTTTTATTCAATAGTTAAATATATATTTATCACAGTTATATTGTTAGTAATCAATTATATACTGTATAGGCGTGAATAAGAATACATTGTATCTTTAAATTCTACATGATAATACTTTTTTCCCGCCCAAGCAATCTATTTAAATGAGGTGTGTAACATTTAACTGATGGGTCTGAAGAAGCCATATCGGTGAAAGCGCTTACCTGCAGTTTCCATTGTTGAAATAAAGTCTTTTCATTTGGATTATTGGAGCCGTTGTTTTGTGTGCATCTCACATTGGATATATGTTGGACTGCCTATCGTGTTTAACGTCAGTGTTTGGTTTGCCTACCCTTTTTCTATTATTTACTTTAACCTTATAATTGTAATTGCATGAATGGTATAGCTTAAATCACCCAGGTCAAGGTCAAATGTCTCATACACAACATCATCTATATACAGGGTAGGTGAAGCTACATGAGATCTTGAGGTAGGGGCTGTCATGTGAGCTGGTTGGTGTCTTGCTACAGTGTCATGATCTGCTTGATGCAGGTGATCCCACAGACACTGATTTTACAGTGCTGCGTGATCAGGACCTCAAATGAGAGGTTATGCTACAGGTTGATGAATGCTAACTTGTCCTGCATGCATTCTGTTGTGATGGTTCCCCCTAAGTAGTAGCACCACCTTCTTGAAAAGCATTTGCTTTACAAAGTGATATGCCTCTATGTGTCCAGACAGACCCCGTCCTCTTTTCCTTCCAACACTGACTTCTATCTGAGTCTAGTAAGTCCTCACCAGTATACAAACAGAGACAACCATGGACAGTTGGGATGCAACCATAGTACAGATCACTGTGATCATGGCATTGTCCTTAATCTCTGGCATGTCCACGTGGTGCTGGAAATCCTTATGTAAACCCTGGAGGAGTCTAATCATTTGTAGCTAACTCTCTGTGTCAATGCTCTGACTTAAATATGTCACAGCACATTTGTTGTGGAGCAGCCAGTGCTTTGTGTGTTTCCTGGGGTAACTGGGACAAATGCCTGTGCCTGAAACCCCTTTATAAATGTCAGTGTGAACACTGCTGCAACTGAATATCTGCCACCATCCATAAAGTGTTCCTGTGGGTTTGGAGATGCTGGTGTGGAGGTGCATGTTTTTTTTTAACTATACAGCCTGTAGTGTGATGTCAGCATGTGCTTGACTGTGTGATCCAGTATCACTTCCTGCAGCATTAATATTATGCTGTGGTATGAGATTCTGCCATTAACTTTGGTGACTGAGTGCCACTTTCCTCAGGCTGTTTCATAGACATAAACATATCATCATCATCATCATCACCATCATCATCACCATCATCATCATCATCATCTGGCATTCTGTTGCTGATATTCACTAAATTTATTGGTATACTGGAACTGTTTTGTTTCTGCTGCTGATGAATTAATTGAACACATTACTAGTGAGATGCTGTGTAACGTATAGTGGAGGACAGTCACCATGCACAGTGTGCTCATTAATATCATTAGATGTTGAAATAGAAAGTTAACTTTCTAATAGTAATTGTCATGTGTTACATTTAATCATTGCATTTCATCCTTCTATTGTGTACATATGTATACATTACTGTTGTCACAGCAAGAGGTTCTCCTGTTCGATTCTCGGCTGGAGTGCCTTCTGTGTGGAGTCTGCATGTCCTCCCTGCGGTTGAGTGGCCTCCGAAAGACATGCGTGAATGGGAGTGCCTTTGCTGAAGGTTGGGCGTTGGGCTGGCAACTCGGCACCATAAAAAAGCGACTGCCAATCATTAGCAGACCGGAGTTCCGCTGTAGCGAACCCCTAACCGGGAAAAGCAGAAAAGACAAACAAACTGTTGTGACTCCAACCTTCCTGAGCAGATGTCTGTTGATACTGCACATGTGGGCCACAGCCAATGTCCACACCACCACCTCTAATTATTTCAGTGTCATTGTCATCTGTCTCATAATCATCCTCAGTAATGGTAAGGAGGTATTTCTCATTAAGTGTTAAAAAAATGGTTGTTGGAACCTGCCCCGACAGTTATGGGCAATTGAATTCTACTTTGCCTTGGACCTTGCATGTCCTACCATATCATTGGCCATCTTTTTCTCTGTATTAATGTGTGGTTCATTCTGCCAAACAGCATTTATATCTGTAACTACCCAGTTCCATTATTTTTGCTGTCTCAGCTTTTTTTGGGTCCTCCTTTTCCTAAAAGGTATTTGCTATATGTGCTAAGAGCTGCCATATGGATGCGGTTCTCCTCATTGCTAAAACTGTCTTTTCTCTATCTTGATCCCTGTTGTAACATCATTCATTTACCTATAACAACATACCAAAGTCATGTACTGAATCATTTGATCCCTTCATCAGCCAAAAAACATGGCAATGAAAGGATGCCTGCCTTCATCACAAATAAACCAAAGACCTATGTACAAAATCATATATCGTGGCATAACACCATTATTCATATACACATTCTATAAGTCCAAATTCAGCCAGGTGGTAGTAAGCTGTACAACATCATCAACTAATTCATAGAAGTAGTGGCAAGCACTTAAATTTACACTATCATGCTATGCCATTGCTAACATATTATCCTTCCCTTACTACTTTTGTGTATTTGTACTGCCATTTTTCATTTAAGACTGACATAAATCCTCAAGTAAAGAAACATGTAATATGAAACAAAAACACATTGGAGACAATGCCATATTCCTTTAAAAAAATGAAAAAAAAAACTATGTGACAAAGCAATTTGGTTAAACCAGATTTTCCAGTAATGTCAGTTCCAATATTAATGTCCCTACAGGGTAATTTTTATGGTGATGTCACACACCAGAAGTTGTGGTTCCAAACCTGTGTACCACATTCCTCATTCTCGTAATGGCATTTTCAATGATAGCAACACTTGTGAAGGTACAAGGCCAAGCTCAGAGCTGGTCTTACAAGGAGACCAACATAATATTCTACCTCCTTAAGGATTTATACCTGGATAAAATTGAGTCCTGTTGTCTGTGGGTCACACTGAAAAAATGATATCTGGCAGGAGTTCAGTGAGCACCTGTCAACCCTGGCAAGGATCATCTGCTCTGGACCCTAGTGCCATAATGAAAAAAAATGTTATCTGGCAGGAGTTCAGTGAGCACCTGTCAACCCTGACAAAGATCATCTGCTCTGGCCCTGAGTGCCGACATAAGTACGATGACCTACAGATCTGCAGGCCTGCTCGGCTGGCTGAGTGGGTAGATCAGTTGACAGCAAAAAGGTGAGAGTTATATAGGATTTTTATTGAATAACTGTAGGTATATTCCAGAACAAATGTATGTATAACTGCAAATATGTACCCATATGTAATTTTACTGCATAAGAAAGCATAAACATATCTGTATACAGAAAAGCATCTGAATACAAATATGGAATGTTTATGTGATGACATAGTTTTGCATAGAAATACAAATGCATATGTATGAGTAAAGAAATATATGTAAGTATGCATATATTATGTCTGTAAAATACAAATGTACATCCGCATGTGTAGACTTACAATTTTTATGTATATAAATGCATGTATTTATACACAAAAATGTATATGCATTGACACATAATTTTATGTACAGTAAGTGTCAGCTTTGGTTATTACTTATACAACATGCAGACAATTTTTGAAAAGAATGGATTTCGTTTGTAAAGGTCAGAAAATATTTATTAGTAATATAGCTGTATAAAACAGTCATTTTTTGCACAGTATTAACTGCACATACAAAATGGCTGAACTCAGTCAGCACCACACCCTAGCCAGAGACAAAATGGCTGAACTCAGTCAGCACCACACCCTAGCCAGAGTGGAGGTTGGGGGAGGGTGGTGGTGGTTAAAGTATCATGTGAACGACCAGCACATAGTTTAATGATTAGTGACCAGGTGAATTACTTCTGCATACATTCTACACAATCCCCTATATGCTTACCCATATTAATCAGCAAATTATCAAAGCACACATTGCCACGAACTATATGTATTGCATCCATCTGTAACAGTAAATGTGTTTTATTTAATGAAAGTTGATCTTGAAGGATGTTAAAACTTCCTTTCAGTTGTTACATTTTTGTGTGTGCGCAGCTTGTGTCTTTGAGGGTAAAGTAAAACAGTGTTTCCTAAACAAAATTCACCCCCTAAAGGGGCCATCTCAATACCGAATGATTGCCAAATTCTGGTAATAATGGCCACACAGGTAAAAAGTGCACTCTCTAAAGCTAAGAATACAGCATCCATGGGACCAGACAACATCCCGGACCATGTACTACATGAACTACAATATGAACTGGCACCTCACCTAAGTGTCATGTTTAATCATAGCCTCACCTCAGGCTTTGTGCCCACTGAGTGGCGCACAGCTACAGTTATCCCACTCCACAAGGGGGGATCCACCTTGGATCCTGGGAACTACCGCCCCATCAGTCTGACAAGCCTGATCTGCAAGGCCATGAAACATATTATCATGGAACTTATAAACAAAGACATTGGCAACCTTCAAACACTGGGCCCCACCCAGTTTGGGTTCGTGAAGAGCCAATCTTGTCTCCTGAACCTGACTGACTTCTTCAAATCAGTCTCCAGAGCTGTGGATGAGGGTAAGGCTTTCCTACACAGCCTATATGGACCTCGCCAAGGCCTTCGACACCATCCTCCACTCTGGAATCATAGATAAACTTATTAAGCTGGGCATTAATCCCTACATCACTCGATGGGTTGCCAACTGGCTTACTGACAGAACCCACACTGTAAAAGTAGCCGACTCCAAATCCAGCTCCAGACAAGTGACAAGTGGAGCACCTCAGGGTTCAGTCCTGGGACCGCTCTTGTTTGGCATTTACTTCTCTGAAGTACAGGCCAACACTAAGGGACTCTGGCTAACAAAGTTCGCAGATGACTGAAAACACTGAGCCATTATTGAATCCCCTAATGATGTGGATATTCTACAAAAGGGCCTTGCAAAAACAGATGCTTGGTGTCAGACTCAATGCTAAGAAATGTATAGTTGTCTCCTTTGGGAAAAAACATGTACCTGTGAATTACCGCATAGGTAGCAGTAAACTAAACACCAAAAGTGTGATAAGAGACTTAGGGACACAGGTGGACAGTGATCTCACCTTTGATAACCACATCGCCACAACAGTCAGGAAATCCTTCTATGTGGCACACCTCATCACTAAGGACTTTTCATCCAGAAAAAGGGAGGTCATTGTCCCACTGTACTCATCCCTCATTATACCCCTTATAGAATACAACACCCTGTTTGGTGTGTACCTCTCAAACATCTGCAACAACTGAAAAGGCCACAGAAATACCTCACTAAAAGAATCACAGGCCTAAAGCAGATGCCCTATGCTGACCATCAAAAAAAACTCCAGCTATACTCTGTCGCATATCGTCTACTCAGAGGCAATCTCTGCTTAACATACAAGGCCATGTCAAACCCATAGCTGTTGGACATGCTACATTTAAAGAAATCCCAATCCCCTCAGAGCCACATGCTCCAGGGATCTAAACCTTGTCATTATAATGAACAAAACATGCTGGAGGGATAGGTTCCTGACCCAGAGACTCCCCAGACTCTGGAATAGACTGCCCATACATGTCAAGCAGAGTGCCTCTTTGGCCCTCTTCAAAAGGAATCTTGACAATTGGATGGGAGATAGGAAATTCACCCTAGGGATCACGTTAGTCACCCTGCTAGACAGGGGTCCAGGGAAGTAAATATTGTGGGAAGAAATAACCAGAGAATTGTCACAGCTAGGCATGTATAGGCCCTAGGGCCAATAGCATAGTACCAACCTATGAACCTATGAAGATATTACTTAAAACTGCAACTTAAGAATGCAAAACAGTGGAAAGCAGAACCTACAGTTAAAGTGTACGATAAGATTCCAGACAACACCCTTTCCTTAAACAGACAAGCTGTGCACACATATAAAAGTGTAACAATTTGAATAAAGACACAGCACTACAATTTAACTTGCCTTAAAGGACATATTAGCACAGATGGTTTAGGTGTGATATCTGTATTGCAATCTGTGATTTACTTTTCCCATGCTTAATAAATGAAAGCATATTTCAGAAAAGAAAAGAAATGTTTAAAGAAACATTTCAAGAGGAACCTTGATGAGTGGATGGGTAACAGAAAGTTCACACCGGGGATCACACCAACAGCACTACTAGATAGGGGCCAAGGGTAATAGCTGCTAGTACAAGGGTCTAGGGAACTACTAAAGGGGAGGTGAATACCGCACAACGTGGCTAGGCTAATATATGCCTTCGGGCAGATAGCCCAGTACCAACCTATAAGTGCATATACTAAGTGCAACAATAACATCAACTGCCCTGCTGAATAGTACTAGTAATCATGTCAGAAATATTAAGGAAATAATATCAGAGACAGGTACACAAATTTGTTGTTATGCATTCCATATGCAAGTGAAGAGGACATATACTACACCTCACCCCCCAAAAAACAGGAAATCGGCAAGGTTGACTGATGGTGCTTGTAAAAGTGAATAAAAAAATTATTTCCATTAAAAAAATGAAATCCATACATTCACAATCCCTTTTGCCCATTTTTGCACATGGGGTCAGGCTGTCACTTCAACACTGACAATTATCTAGACCCAAAGTTTACACCGTCAGGTGGCTAGCCCTGCCGTGGTAGTTCTACCACACCACACACTCGCACACACACTCACACCTATAGTCAATTTAGAGTGTACAATCCACCCACTGTATGCCTTTGGAATGTGGGAGAAAAACAGAGCATCCAGAGGAAACTCACATGAACAAAGGGAGGATATGCAGACTCCACACAGGAGGCACCCCAGCCGAGAATCAAACCAGGTAACCTTTTGCTGTGAGGTGACAACACTATTCACTGTGTCAAAAAATGAAATATAAAGTAATAAATGCTGTTTTCTGTCTTTGATTTTGTTACTGTAACTGCAAGAGTAATTTATACACAAAGATAACAGAAGGAGTAAAGTGTTTTCGGTGCAATATAGCAACTAAAAAATGTCAAATGTATTACCATTTCCTGTGTTAAATCAGCATCATCTCATTAGAATCAGAGTTTAAGTACTTGGGATCAACAGTTCAGAGTAATGGCGAGTGTGGAAGAGAGGTGAAGAAGGGAGTACAGGCAGGGATGAGAAGAGTGTGAGGGGTGATTTGTGACAGGCAGGTACTCGTAAGAGTGAAAGGGAAGGTCAACAAGAGGGTAGTGAGACCAACTATGTTATATGGGTTGGAGACTGTGGCACTGACAAAAAGGCAGGAGTCAGAGCTGGATGTGGCAGAGTTAAAGATGTTAAGATTTGCACTGGGTGTGACAAGGATGGACAGAATTAGGAATAAGTATATTAAAGGGTCAGCCCAGGATGGATGGTTTGGAGACAAAGCCAGAGAGGCAAGATTACATTGGTTTGGACATGTGCTGAGGAGGGATGCTGAGTATATTGGGAAAAAGATGCTAAGGATGAAGCTGACAGGTAAGAGGAAAAGAGGAAGGCCTAAGATAAGGTTTATGGATGTGGTGAGAGAGGACATGCAGGTGGTCGGTGTGACAGAGTAAGATGCAGAGGGCAGGAAGAAATGGAAGCAGATGATCTGCTGTGGCGACTCCTAATGGGAACAGCCGAAAGAAAAGAAGATCTCATTAGAATCAGCAAACTGCAAATGTAAAAACCACCACCGCTTGATAACAATATACTGTTTGTTTCAATGTATCCATAAGCATTTTTCATCAATTTTATTTTGCTTTAGTAACAATTTCATAAGAATAAAAAGTCAGGTCTAGTAAACACTGCAATCTGAACTTTTTTTTCTCTACCCCCATTTTTTATGTTTTTCTTATTTTAATTATACATTCCTTTGTCTTTCTTGATTTTCTTTCCCTCCCATTTCTTGATTATTTTTCTATAGATCCAGAATCCTTAGGGCCAGCCCAGCTGCATACCTCCCAGGTCAGGGAACATTCACCACTATCTGTCCAATAATGTCCTCACAGGGTTGGCATGGTGGCATTAATCCTTTAGGCACTTTGGCATATGGCAGCCTGCAAATTTAAGTGACCATGTGCTTCAAGACTTGGTTGAAGACATGGCTGAGCAGGTACTGGACAGAAGTTTTCAGCAAGTTGACGACTCACTGCCCTGATTGATGCCAACCACAATGCCATTACTGACTTCCTCCCCCCAACACCGGGCTCCCCCACTGCAACAAAATCAAGCAGTTGAAATTTCTGAGATCCTGTGGGCTGGGGGTGTGTGAGCTAAACTCATCACTCCCCTCCAGCCCTTATCCTCTCTCTTACACCTTCTTACCTAATTCTCACCCAAACTACCCTCTTAAATTAAAAAAAATTGAAAAATAGTGGGGTTTATCTCCACCAAAATAGTACTCTTCCTTGTTTTGCATACAAATTCCTCAGGAAGCACATAACGTGGCCTAGAATCCCCATTTTTCTAAGAACTTGACACAATTTGTTATGTTTAATGCAGTCAAAGACCTTAGACTAGTCAAAAAAGCAGAAGAGAATATATTTCCAGAACTCGCTTCCTTTCTTCATTATTCAGCTGATGCTGTCAATTTAATCACTTGTACCTCTGTCACTTCTAACACCAGCATGCACATCATCTGTCATTTCTTGGTCAGTACATTGCTACAGTCTAGCTTGCAGGATCTTAAGCATTACTTTGCTAGTATGTAAAACAAAACCATGTCTCTATACTCAAAGCCATATCTCTGTACTCAAAGTCCTGTTTCTATATTCTGTTTCCTACAGACTGCTGAGAGGTGATTTATGCCTGGATCTAAGGATCTAAACTTTGTTTGCAACTAAATAAGACTTCCTGGAAGGAGGTACATATGGCACAGAATTATGATTCATCCATTCATAGTATTATGCGCTTAATAATGTCACAGCACATTTGCTGCTGAACAGCCAATGCTTTGTGTGTTTCCTTGGGTAGCTGGAACAAATGCTTGTGATTGACACCCCTTTATAAATGTGTCAGTAAATGTGAACATTGCTGCAACTGAATTTCTGCCACCATCCATAAGGGGTTCCTGTGGGACTGGAGATGCTGGTGTGGAGGTGCATGTTTTTTTCTAACTATACAGCCTGTAGTGTGATGTCAGCATGTGCTTGACTGTGTGATCCAGTATCACTTTCTGCAGAGTTACTATTATGCTGTGATATGAGATCTCAGAATGGGTAGTATGGATGGGATTTCAGTGAATAGAGGGGCATAGATTCCTGCTGGTCTCAGAATGGGCAGTGTGGACGGGATTTCTCTGAGTGGAGGAGCACTGATTCCTGCTGGTCTCAGAATGGGCAGTGTGTTTATTAATAGCCACCAGGGTTTTTATAAGCCAAGCCGTGCAGCCCAATGCCATTTTGTCCCCAAGTACCTTGGATGCCTATATAGTAGGGTATGTTAGTAAGGAGGTAGCTAAGGGTTGTGTGGAGGTGGGGTATGCTAGTTGGGGATTTGTCAACCTCTGTACATCAGAGACATGGGGTCATACTGGGGTGAATTTGTGATTTCCCACCCAATGATCAAGATTTTGCTTGAATAGTGTCAGGATGAACTCTGCTTCCCACGGATGAGGAGGTTATTCCAGAGCACAGGGATGCTTTAAGAAATATATCAGTCTCCCCAGCATGTTCTGGTGCAGGGAAATCTCAGGTCCTTGGAGCTAGTCTTTCTGCTGCTGTTTGTTTTGCAGATATGCAAGAGATCCATCAGAGCTGGATTTGAGAATGCCTTATATGCCTGGAATAGATTACCTGTCAGTAACCTGTAGAAAACTTAAAGAGATAGGGCCTAATGGCATTCTACATAGGACAGGGTATTCTTACTCTGGATTCTCCTGATGAGGAACGTTTTGAGGGTATTCTATCTGTTACAAGTGCCTGGTTAGGTACATGCCAAACAGGGGTTGTATTCAGTGATGGTTGTGATAAGGGCTGAGTAGAGTGGTACTATAACTTCTTTGGACATGGATGCCATACCCTTGTTTATGAGTTGGGTGACATATAATGATTTTTTTTTTACTGTCTTGGTTGCATGTTGGTCGAAGGTCAGATTACTGTCTATGTATGTTTCCAGATCCCTAACGACTTGGTCAACTCTTAAGCATGTTTTATCAGTGGAGTAATTAGCTTAGGTGGATGATTTCCCACACGGCACTATAATGCATTTCTTCATGCTGAGTTTTAATCTGTGGCTTTCACATCAGTCATTTGTTTGTTAGACCCTCTTGTAAGATGTTGGTGTTGTGTGGAGAATCTATGATAGCTTCCAACTTACTGTCATCTATGAACCTGGTAAGCCAAAGGCCTTTGACTTTAGCCTTGACTTCTGAGAAGTAGATGCCAAACAGGAGAAGGACCAATATTAACACAAGACAATAAATTACGTGAGATAGTGGGGGATGAACCCAGCTTCACCTTCAGGAATAAAAAGAATTTGAAAAGATTATTGTGTCTAAAAGATGGCTTCCCAAGAGAGAGAGTGATGAATAAAAAAGGAACTTTTAAATGTGGGAAGTGCACTACTTTCAGTGTTATAGACACTAGTAACTTTTTCATCATCCACAATCAGGACTGGAATATTATTCCTCCTGTAGTGTGAACTGTAACACACAACTTGTGGTCTATTTGGCTACTTGTAAGATCTGCCTCACATATTACGTTGGAAAAACTGATCAAATGTTTAAGAACAGAATTTTAAGGCACTTAAGAGATATACAGATTAAAGATCAACAAAATGCCTTAGCTAATCATATGATGATGTTCCCCACACATCACTTTAATATTAAAGTCCTAGAATGTACGTTTAAAGGACCAAAAAGGGGTGATATTAATAATCACACAGAAAAAGATTGAGGTGAAATGGATAATAAACCTGAGAGCAGATCGCCCACCAGGACTGAACACCGTAATTCCATTGAGACCCATTCTGAAAGGAAGGACTAAGATTGGATAAAAATAGAGGTATGTAGTTTTTTCTTACACACGATTGGTCCAGAGCCAACAGTAATAGAAAGAAGGTGTTGGTGCAGAAATAGCATTCTGATTGGTGAAGGGTAATTTATTAATGAAAAGGTTTCCCCAACTTCTTTAAAATATGATGAAAGCAAAGCCGAAAGCGCTTATCTTTTGTCAAGGGGATTCGATTTTTGTGTTTTCAGCAGAACTTCCCAGCAGTGGTTTTTAATTATGTGTGCTATTAAAAGGAATTTTTAACATCGTTGTGGTGGTGAAGTTTGTTTTTTCTTTTAATTTGTTGTGCCTATTCTGTATCACCTTTAGCAGTTACAATACACCAAAACTTAATTAGTCTGCTAGTGGAGGTGGTTTCAATGATCCTGACCTCTTGGGTTATATCTGTGTGCCAATCAGCAATCCAGTGAGTTATGTAAGTATTTATGTCTAGTTCTGAGAGTTATTCAATAATACCTGAGTGGGGTATTGTACTAAGTGTCTTGGTCAGGTCAAGGTAGGCAGTATACTATGTTTTCCCCTCATCCATAGCCTTGGTGGCCCTCTCAAAGAAGCCTACCAGGTTGAGTAGGCAAGACCTTCCCTTAACAAAGCCAAACTGAGATGGGTACAGTGTCTGGAAGTTGTCGGTGTCCTTGTTGATCATTTCCATAATTCATTCCATGGCTTTGCATAGTAAACTTGTCAGACTGATGGGTCTGAAGTTCCCGGAGTCAGTTGCTGGTCCACTCTTATGATGAGAGATGACCATTGTAGCCCTATATTCACCTTGCATGTAACCTGTTATGTGGCTGTAGTTGAAGAGTACCTCAAGTGGTCCTGCTATGTCATGTTATAGGATATTTTGGAGACAAATGGGAATACTGTTGGGGCTAATTGAAGCAGTGTTTCTGGCCTTAGCATGCACCACCAGGACCTGCTCCCTGTTAATAGTTAGGCGGATATGCAAGAAGGGATTTCAAAAGTGGTAGTGAGTGGAGTGGGGGATGTTGCTGTAGCTAAATTTATCAGCCAGTAGATTCACAATGTCACCTTGGTCAGGGATGGTTGTACCATTTATGACCAGTTTTGTGCACTGCTGAGTGTTGCCCTTAAGGTTCCTGACATAACTGAAGAAGGCCTTGTAATTGTCCTTAAGCTGGGAGGCTATTCTGACCTCATAATTCGCCTTGTTGGCCTTTATTAGACCACTTCGTTTCTTGTATAGTTGAATTAGACAGCTCTTGTCTCTGAAAATTGCTCTTTCGGATTATGACTGTGACTTTTTTCTTTCACTGTATACCCTGTTAAGGTAAGGGTTCCATCAGAGGGGTTTGTTTTTAGTGGTAGATTTGGGCTTACTTCTAGCACTTCTCTGGAACAGGCTTCCTATCCATGTTGACCAGAGCCCTACCCTAACCCTATTCAAGTGCAACCTGGACCAGTGGATGTGAAATAATCTCTGAGGCACAATAACTTGTGTGATACATCTGGGTTGCTTGGTTATGCTTATAAAGGCTCCCAGTGGTCATTACCCAGGCATACACATATGAACCTTTGCACACTTGCAATTGTTTGAAACTGTGAGCATTCTATAGCATTGCCCTTTTTTTCGGGAGTGTAATATAAACTGACCTTTTCTGATCTAAAAACACTGCCCTGTTTTCCACATTTGTTGTAAAATTCCATGCAGCACTTCAGTAGCATTATTTTGCAGTGTTTTAAACAAGTTTTCTTGAATCCCATCATTCATTGCAGCTTTGCTTTTAGCAAGGTTTTTAGGGCTAGTTTAACATCACTCTCCAGAATTTCTGACTCTAAATAAGAAAGAAAATACTGTAAGTGTCAGTGATGTTGGTTTCCTTCTTGTATAGTTCTTCTGTATATTACTGACACTTTTTCTTAATATCTTCTCCTTCTGTTAGGTCCTTCCCAGTTTACTCTTTTCTCATGTCTATTTTTGCCTGTAAGTTTCCCATAATATCACCAATCTTCTTGAATAGACATCTTGGGTTTCCTATTGTACTGTGTCCTTCTAGTTCTTTGCAATACTTACTAGGATACAGCTTGGGATTAATGCAGCTGCTTAAAAGGGAGGACCAGTGATTCCTGCTGAGCTCAGAATGGGCAGTGTGGCGGGATTTCACTAACAGGAGGAGCAGTGATTCCTGCTGGTCTCAGAATGGGCAGTGTGGATGTGATTTCACTGAGTGGGGGGGTTACTGATTCCTGCTGGTCTCAGAATGGGCAGTGTGGATGTGATTTCACTGAGTGGGGGGGTTACTGATTCCTGCTGGTCTCAGAATGGGCAGTGTGGATGTGATTTCACTGAGTGGGGGGGTTACTGATTCCTGCTGGTCTCAGAATGAGCATTGTGGATGTGATTTCACTGAGTGGGGGGGTTACTGATTCCTGCTGGTCTCAGAATGGGCAGTGTGGACAGGATTTCACTGAGTGCAGAGGCACTGATTCCTACTGGTATCAGAATGGGCAATGTGGACATGATTTCACTGAGTGGAGGGGCACTGATTCCTACTTGTCTCAGAATGTGCAGTGTGGACAGAATTTCACTGAGTGGAGGGGCACTGATTCCTACTGGTCTCAGAATGGGCAATGTGGACAGAATTTCACTGACTGAAAGGGGCACAGATTCCTGCTGGTCTTAGAATGGGCAGTGTGGATGGGATTTCACTAAGAGGAGGGGCACTGATTCCTGCTGGTCTCAGAATGGGCAGTGTGGATGTGATTTGACTGAGTGGGGGGTTACTGATTCTTGCTGTTCTCAGAATGGGCAGTGTGGATGGGATTCCACTGAGTGGAGGGCAATAACCTATTCATAGGTGACTCAATAGTGAGACACAGCGATATACCACTGATTCCTGCTGGGCTCAGAATGGGCAGTGTGGATGGGATTTCACTGAGTGGAGGGGCAGTGATTCTTGCTGGGCTCAGAATATGCAGTATGGATGGGATTTCCCTGAGTGGAGGGGCAGTGATTCCTGCTGGGTTCAGAATGGCTGCCTGCTGTGTCCAGCTGCTGGAGGCTCCTTCCAGGATATCTACCAAGAGAAGACTATAGCAGGTGTCCTGAATCCATCAACATATGGGTTAATACTACTTCTCAGGAAGCAGTTTGGGATTAATGTTACTCTTTTGCGGTGAGAGAAGGCAATAGGGATTATTGATTTCTAGCTACAGCTGTGTTGAGATGTGCACTAGCTCCACTACCAGACAGACAGCACCTCCAGTAATAAACACCAAACTTCTCAGTTGCCACTGACCCTTCAGTCCACCTTGGTAAGCACCTGGAAGCATTGGTTTGTACTTTCAAACTGCCTGTGCAGCCAACTTGGTTGAAATAAGCACCCTGAGACAATGTATCAATTGTCTCATGTTTGCTAACAATTACTTACAACTTACACAAACTGGCAGAGTGTTGGAGATGTAGTTATGCAATGTTATTTTAAGCAAAGTTCTCACATAAAGGCAGTTTAAACAATAGACATGTTGTCAGTAATGCACAACATCATACTATACCAGTCACACAGAATATAGACCCAACATATAGACCTTCAAGTGCTGAGGCTGTTAAAAGTAACCTACCTAAAACTGCAACAGCCTCCTAAATGTAACCAAAGAAAAAAAGTACCCTCAGTCCCTTCCCAAACACTCAACTGGGGCAGCATTCACCATGAAACATGCATCTAAGACTCACAGTATCTCATCTCAAAAGCCCATAAGGCAAACCGACCTACAATCCAATAACTAGTCATAGGTGACTCAGTAGTGAGACACACTGATATATCACTCTCCAGGGTAAGGCGAGAGCCATAGTTAGCTGCTTATTATGTGCCAGGATTCGCCACATCACTTGTTCACTCAGATTTCTTGCACCACAAGTACACATATGACACCCTTATAGTACACGTGGAAGTAAACAACTTGAGATATACTTCTCTGGACTATACAATGATAGACTTAATGGATCTCTCAGAATATGTGACCAAGGCAGATATGAACCTAGCCTTGAGCAGCATTTTACCATCACACTGAGAATGGTGCTGTTATATGAAAAAAGATTACTGACTTCAACAACTGTCTCAGCTTCTGGTCTCATTCAAGGGGATCCAATATGTACATCATCCTGGCAGGAGATGGTAGACAGTCCTAGTGGCTTCACTAGGGATGGTACGCACCTCTCTCCCCAAGGCTTTTCTATATTGACTAAAAACTTGTTCACCCATATAATGCCCTTTTTAGGCATTGTCAGTCTTGAAACACTTCCTACTTAACAAAATGGGATCTGAGTGACATAAAGGTATTGCTGCTCAACACTAGGAACTTCAGCAAGAAACTCCACTCCCACATGCCCTTCTTACCCTGGAAAGCATCAGTATACACACTGTAACAGGAATGTGGTTGAAGACCATTGACAGCACCCCATCAATGCAGGGTTTCAGCACCTATCACACTTTAGGCACTAAAGGAGGTGGTTTCTCTATATTTATAAAACAAAATCTCACCTCCAGGCTCATGAAACAAGATAAAGACAAGGAACTCCTCTACTTTCAACTTACCATTAATAAAACCTATTATCACGTCATAGCTAATCATAGGATCCCATTTATGCCTTCCTTGGTCCATACCTCCTACCTGACTAGTATGGAGTGCCTGTGCATTAGACCAATCACAGTTCTCCTGGAGGACTTCAGTTGCCCCTCCATTAACAGGGAGACTTATAGATTCATTAATGTCTACCCAGAGATTTGTGAACTTCATAAATACAAATTCTCTGGACCAGATAGTCTGCACCCCAACTGCGGAAGACAAAATCCTGGATCTGATCCTCACCAGTATGGTACAGATCTGTTTCCAACCAGTTGTAACTTCCTCCCTAGTCAAATATGATCATAAATCAGTAACATTCACCATAAGACTGAGGCTGAAAGCATCTTCAAATATCTTCATATTCAGAAATTGTGTGAAGGCTAATCTGCAAATCTGAGTGATAACCTGGCTAAATTATGCATCCCCTACAATTTGATGCATATGCGGAATAGGTTCATAGCTCATAGGTAGGTACTAGGCTATTGGCCAAGGGGCCTATATAAGCCTAGCCAAAAAAGTTCCCTGGCTTTTGCCACCCAAGAAAGTTATTTTCCTGTGCCCCTGTCTAGCAGAGCCACAGACGTGATCCCTGGGGTGAATTTCTTATTTCCCATCCAATTGTCGAGATTTTTCTTAAAGAGGGCTAATGAAAAGCTTTGCTTGACATGAATGGGTAGTCTGCTCCAGAGCATGGGAAGTCTCAGGGACAGGAATCTATCCCTCCAGCATGTTCTGTTTATTGTGGTGGCAAGGTTTAGGTCCCTGGAGCATGTGGCTCGGAGGGATTGGTGTTTCTTTAAGTGTAGCATGTCCAACAGATCTGGGTTTAACATGGCTTTGTATGTTAGGCAGAGGTTGCCTCTGAGTAGGCAATAAGCGTCGTAGTAGCGCTAGAGTTATTTTGAGATGGTCTGCGTATGGCATCTGTTTGAGGCTGGTAATCCTCTTAGTAAGGTATTTCTGTGGCCATTCTAGTTGTTGTTGTAGGTGTCTTGTGAGGTACATGTCAAACAGGGTGTTGTACTCTATAATGGGTCTGATGAGAGATGGGTAGAGAGGAACAATGACCTCTTTTTTTCTGGAGGTGAACCCCTTTGTGATGAGGTGTGCCACGTAGAAGGATTTCCTGACTACTGTGGCGATGTGATTATCAAAGGAGAGACTACAGTTCTCCTGTGTCCCAGGGTCTCTTATCACACTTTCAGTGTTTAGTAGGCTACCACCTATGTGGTAATTCATGGGTACAGTGTTTTTTACAAAGGGGATGACAATGCACTTCTTGGCATTGAGCTTGAGGCCATGACTTTGACAACAAGCATCAGTCTCAGTGAGGCCCCTTTGTAGAATGTCCACATCATTAGGCAATTTTATTATGGCACCTAGTTTGCAGTCATCTGCGAACTTCATTAGCCAAAGACCTGCTGTATTAGCCTGGACTTCTGAGAAGTAGATGCCAAACAGGAAAGGACCTAGAACTGAGCCCTGTGGTACTCCAATTGTCACTGGTCTGAAGTTGGATTTGAGTCGGCTACTTTCACTGTGTGGGTTCTGTCAGTGAGCCAGTTGGCCACCCATCTTGTGACATAGGGATTTATGCCCAGTCTAGTGAGTTTATCTATAATTCCAGAGTGGAGGATGGTGTTGATAGCTTTGGCGAGGTCAAGATAGGCTGCGTGCACCACCTTACCCTCGTCCATGCCTCTGGTGACTGCTTCAAAGAAGTCAATCAGGTTTAGGAGACATCACCTACCTTTTACAAACCCAAACTGAGTGGGGTCCAGAGTTTGGAGGTTACCTATGTCCTTGTTTATAAGCTCCAAGATGATATGTTCTATGGCCTTGCAGACCAGGCTCATCAGGCTAATGGGGCGGTAGTTCCTGGGGTCCATGGTGACGCCCCCTTTGTAGAGTGAGATAAACGTCACTGTGCACCATTCAGCAGGCACAAAGCCTGAAGTGAGGCTATGACTGAACATGGTACTTAGGTTGGGTGCCAGTTCATTCTGTAGTTCATGCAGAATGCAGCCTGGGATGTCATCAGGTCCCATGGATGCTGTGTTCTTGGCTTTGGAGAGTGCGGTCTTTACTTGTGCAGCCGTGATTACAGGGGCTTTGCGTTCTTCCAGTATAGTGATGGACCGTTTGGGGGGGGGGTTGAAGTTTGCACTAAACCTATCTGACAGGATGTTGGCAATATCAGTTGGCTCTGTATATTTAGTGCCATTGTGCTGTAGCTCACAGCAGATCTGAGTGCTGCCATTGAGATTCTTGACATTAGATATAGAATGCTTTGTGGTTGCCTTAGAATCAGTGGCGATTTTATTTTTGTAACTAGCTTTGCAGGATTTTATGAGGGATCTCAGCTTCTTACTGAGGTTGACCAGGGAGTTCCTGCAATCAGAGGATTTTCCTCTTTTTTTGCAACAGCTTCTTCCTTCTGTTGTAGAGTTTGTTTATGGCAGGGGACCACCAGATTGGCTTCCTTTTTTTGGAGGATACCATCTTGGTTCTGTTGGGGATGGCACAATCCATGCACTCGTGTATGTGCTTATACAGTACATTTGTATAGGATTCAGCAGTCGTATCTCTATTTTCCATCTGTATGGGTGTCATGAAGCTTGTCACTTCTGTCTTAAGAAGCATGAAGTTGGCTTTGGAGGTTTTTTTACAGTGGTTTCCTTAATGGGGGGTGGGGGCGGGATATTGATGTCTAGGGTGATTAGCTTGTGGTCGGATCTGACCAGCGAGGAGTTGACCTCTGGTGTGGAACATCTGTTGCCCATATTGGTAATGACCAGGTCCAGGATATTGCTGCCCCCGGTGAGGTATGGACAAGGTGATCCAGGGCATTGGAATTTATGAATTCCAGAAAGCGTTGACAAATGAATTAGTACATGAGTAGTTTTCCCAGTTGATGATGGGGTAGTTGAAATCACTCATTATTGGAGTATTGGGCTGTACCTTAATATTACACAGTATATCAAGAAACATGGAGTGGGCATCCTGGAGCATGGTGGGGTATCTGTAACAAGCTACAATCTGGATTGCAGTCTTGCCCAGTGTTAGTCACACTTGGATAATTTTGGATGCATTATGTTGAGCAACTAGCCTGGAGGTGTGGATATCCTTAATGAATATGGACACGCCTCCTCCTCCTTTAGTGTTTCAGTCCAAGTTAGGTGGCCGAAAGGTCTGGTATGAGTTATAGCCTGGTAATGCAGGGGTGCTCTCTGGAACCTTGAACCAGGTCTCCATCACTGCACAGATGTCGATGTTCTCCATTTTAAGGAGTGCCTCGAGTGACTGCATTTTGAGGTTTAGGGAATCCTTTATTGACAAATACTATGTACATATGAATAGTTGCACAGATGCATCTCTCTCCCTCTGAAGTAAATACAATGCCAAATTAAAAAGTAAACCTTTATGGTAGAACTCAAATATAAGCAGGCCCTGCAATAAAAGAAAAAAAACGTTGCACATGCAATAATAAATTGCACTTTCAAGATGTCAAAAACACTTCTGCTAAACTTAACAAGGAACTCCATTCCCTGATCAAATCAACCAAGGCTAGATATGAGGTATTAACAGCCACCCAGGTAAAATATAACCATAAAGCTTTCTTTTAGAAATCTCAGAAACAATGCCCTTCAATGTACAGAATGAATATTAAATGATATCACATACCTATAGAACATAGCCAATCTACTAGCTGATAAATTTGGGTATAACTTTATCCCTCACCCCTACTACATTCCCAGATCACATACTTACATCTACACAATCCGCAAATCTCCCAAGAACAAGTCCTCAAAGAAGTTTCCAAAGCTAAGAACATTGCTTTTATGGAGACAGATAATATACCAGTATTTCTTCTAGCCAGCCTGAAACAAGACCAGTCAAACCCCTTAAGGAGGTTATTCAATAACAGCCTCCAAACAAGCTTTGTGCTGGACAAATGGGAGACATCAACAGTCATCTGTCTGTACAATGTTGGGGAATTATAGGCCGATAAGTCTGACCAGCTTCAAATTTAAGGCTATGGAGAGGATTATTATCGGACTAATCAATAAGGACATAGATAACCTATAAACTCTTGACCCAAGCCAGGTTGGTTTTATCAAGGGCAGATCCTACCTGCTTAACCTGGTCAACTTCTTCAAGAGGTTACTGAAGCAAGGGATAAAGGAAAATCAGTACACACTGCTTATCTAGACCTCACAATGACATTAAACACCATCCCACATGCAGGCATTGGTGATAAACTAACCCAGCTAAATGGTAATCTCTATGTAACTCATTGGATAGTAAATTGCCTAACAAACAGAACTCAGTAAATTATGGTAAGTGGCTCTACCTCCTTCAAAAGACCTGTCACTAGTGGTGTACCCCAGGGTTCAGTCCTTGGTCCACTCCTTTTAGTTGTTTACTTCTCTGAGTTCAAAGCTAATGTTATGGGTTTACGGCTGACCAAGTTTGCAAATGACTATAAACTTTGCCATCATAAACTCTCCGGAGGACACCAAGATCCTTCAAGAGGGTCTTTCCCAAACAAATAGCTGGTGTCATCACAACCATGAATGAAAACTAAATGCCAAAAATGTACAATATTCTCCTTAGAAAGTAAAACATCCTTGTAACTATCACATTAACAAAACTCTTCGGAAAATCAATCCAGCACTGAGGAACCTGGGAACTTTTGTTCATAGGTTCATAGCTTTATAGGTTGGTACTAGGCTATCGGCCCTAGGGCCTATACAAGCCTAGCCATAACAATTCCCTGGCTATTTCTTCCCACAGTATTTACTTCCCTGGACCTCTGTCTAGCAGGGCGACTGATCTGATCCCCAGGGTGAATTTCCTATCTGCCATCCAATCATCAAGCTTCCTTTTGAAGAGGGCCAAAGAGGAGCTCTGCTTGACATGTATGGGCAATCTATTCCAGAGTCTGGGGAGTCTCTGGGTCAGGAACCTATCCCTCCAGCATGTTTTGTTCATTGTGATGACAAGGTTTAAATCCCTGGAGCGTGTGCTCTGGGTTTGACATGGCCTTGTATGTTAAGCAGAGATCGCCTCTGAGTAGACGATATGTGACACAGTATAGGTGGAGTTTTTTTAGACGGTCAGCATAGGACATCTGCTTTAGGCCTGTGATTCTTTTAGTGAAGTATTTCTGCGGCCTTTCCAGTTGTTGCAGATGTCTTGAGAGGTACATATCAAACGGGGCATTGTAGTCTATAATGGGTCTAATGAGGGATGTGGGACAATGACTTTCTTTTTTCTAGATGAAAAGCCTGTAGTGATGAGGTGTGCCACATAGAAGAATTTCCTGACTGTTGTGGTGATGTGGTTATCGAATGTGAGACCACTGTCCACCTGTGTCTCTAAGTCTCTTATCACACTTTCAGTGTTTCGTGTATTGCCACCTATGTGGTAATTCATGGGTACATATTTTTTCCCAAAGGGGATAACTATACATTTCTTAGCATTGAGCTTGAGCCCATGGCTCTGGCACCAAGCATCTGTTCCTGTAAGGCCCTTTTGTAGAATATCCAAATCATTTGGGGATTCAGTAATGGTTCCCAGTTTGCAGTCATCTGTGAACTTTGTTAGCCAGAGTCCCTTAGTGTTGGCCTGTACTTCAGAGAAGTAGATACCAAACAAGAGCGGTCCCAGGACTGAACCCTGAGGTACTCCACTTGTCACTTGTCTGGAGCTGTGGACAAAAAAATGTCCTTCAGTTAGCATGTATCTATTATTGTAAGCAAGTATTTTTTCATTGCACAGCTTATTAGTAAGGATATGGCATCCAGGTCCAGGGGATGTGATTATTCCACTGTATTTGGCACTTATTTGGGCAATCATTCAGAATAATGCCCCCTTTGGTATTTGTACCTGTCCAAACATTTAACACAACTTGAATGACCATAATGCTTTCTCATCAAGAATATTAAGGGCCTAAATCATAAAAAATATGCTGATTGCCTTAATGCCTTGTCCCTCTTCTTGGTATCATACAGGCTACTGAGGGACAATCTCTGCCTCATGTACAAAGAGACACCTGATCCTATCCTCTCTGATCTATTGCACATTCACAAGTCCAGTTGTGATATTAACACCCACTCAAGAGATCTTAATCTCTCCTACAACATGAAAATAGAAAATGCTGTTGGGATAGATATGTATGGCAGAGAATACAACTTCTCTGAAATCATCTTCCTCTCTGCATAAAACAACTTCCCTTACTTTCTTCAAATGTCATCTGGATGAACGGATTAGAAACTAAAAATTCAACCTTGTCCCATATGGGGAGGGGAAACAAGTAAATATTCTGATGTTCTCTGGGTTATTAGTACTTTATTACAAGGGCTAAAAATGTCATGGGAAGGTTTCTAAAGATCCTCATTGAATAATAGCCTTACAAATACATACAAACCCATTTAAGTATGTCTCTTTATCTTTGAAAGTTTGAATTCACTTTGATATATTTTCCTATGCCCAGTGCCTTTTGCTCCATTTCTTTCCTCAGACACTTCTAAGACCTCCACAATTAGCCATTTGCTCTTCTTAATCTTTTTTTCTATTTAGACTATTGTTGTTGCCATCTCCTGGACAATATCCTGGACTTTAGTCCATAGTTCTTCAGGTGCTCTGTCCTGCAGGTCTAATCCTTTAAATGTATTCTTCTCCAATACATATTAATTTAGAGTGTTGTTGCTCATATCTCACTGGCTTGGACAGTTTCTCTTGTTTAATTTCATTCTCAACTTTGTGATAAGAAGTTGATGGTCTGAGCCACAGTCATCTCCATGTCTTGTTTTTGCTGACTGTTTAGAACTCTTCCATCTCTGACTGCAAAGTATATTGTCCATCTTATTTCGTTAACAACCATCTGGTAATAGCCATGTCTAAAGCTACTTTAATTTGTTGAAAAGACAGAGTTTGCTGTGACTAGTGCATTATCTTGGCAGAATTCTAGCAGTCTATACCCCACTTCATTTCATAATCCAAGGCCAAATCTTCTCATTATTCCAGTTGTACTTTGACTAACAACTTTAGCATTCATTCACCTATGATGAATGTAATATCTTTTCTGGGTTTTATTTTCAAAATGTGTAGATCTTCACATAACTGGTCAAGTAGCTGAGATCCTGCACTTGACTCATTGTAATGTTGAAATGGTTGTGTTTTCATCTGATTGAGATAATTCTATCTTCTGTTGGGTTGTAGCCAAGCAATAATGTTGCCACCCTTATATTAACTATGATGGCTACTCCATTTCTTCTGCAAGATTCTCATGTAAAATGGCCCATTCTAGTCAATTTTAGTTCATTAATCCCCAGATGCCATTTGTGCCTTAACTACATCAAATTTACCTTGGTTCGTAGCTCTTACATTCCAGGCTCCAGTGGTGTATAATTTCCAGTGGATTGTATTTTGAATGATCTCTCTGCCATGACCTGCCCATCTTAGCTGGCCCTACATGTTATAGCTCATGGCTTTGCTGAGATGCACAAGTCCCATCGCCACAATATGGCAGTGGTCCAGAAGAGGAACATCTAGGAATTCTGGTCAAAATGCTGCTCAGGTAGGCTCCACTGTACATGTCAATGCCTCCAAAAGTAGTCATAATCCGGTGTTCTGATTTACCCATATACTCTTTTGTTTCTCTCCCAGCAACCTGCAGCTGACCATCACCTTCCACTAGTGTTTCTCTACTTTTACCAGTTCTATTGGGTTCTCTTATCCACCTTGGAATTTCTGTGACCCATGCTCATGGCCAGAGAGGAGATTGAGACATAATGCTGCTGGGGTGTATTCTGTTTTAAGCCCTGTCCCTCCCACCCCACCGGGTGTCTTAGTAGCCCCCATGGATGAAATGTAAAATGGACTCACCTCATCAAACCACATCTCACTTCCACAAGGCTGATGTCAGCAAGCCACCCTCCTCCCAACAACTTTCAGGAAGCACTTTGTAGCAGTTTTTTCCTGCTTCTACCAGGGTAATCTAACTGCATTGTGTACCTTGTTCATACTTCCTCATAAAGGCCACTATTTGGAGATACATACAAAAGCTGGTATGGCATCTATACTCTAGCAAACTTTCAATAACTGTTTGAACATGTGAGGTAACTGCTTTCTACAGGATAACATTGATGACACCATTGGTGACTTAATGCCCAATGTAGAGTATGCTGATACATATAATACCGCCATTTTCTTCACTATAAGAAAGTCTAAAATTGGCAAGGGGCCCAGGCTCACTTATGTAAGTAAGACCTTATAGGCCTGGACATATTTGTTGCTGTATTCATGTACTGGTTGTCACATGAGGCACAGGATGGATTCAAGTTGTTTATTGTACATAAACACATCAGGAGCTGTAACTGGAACATATACTTCGAACTTCATATGCTTACTGACGGACTCATTACTTCTAACACACTCACAAGTGCATCTCCATTCAAACTTGCACTCACAGTGACTGACTACACAAAATGGCACTGATCTTGCATGTGCTAAGTAACTTATATTCCCTTGTTCTCTGACTACAGTGGCTGACTAGGTACAATATGCACACTGATCTACACTGGTATTGATAATTAACCAGATTCAACTGGAACCTTTTTATAGCAATCTCTCAGATTTTCAGTAAAAAATGTAAACTTCATCTTCACTGTAATTGGACATTATGCCCCTCATAAAGGCTCAGACATAAATGCATAGGAGATAGTGTGTTTTCATATAGTATCAGCTATCAAGCCATTAATAAACCATAATTGTAAACATCTGATCCTGGTCTCTAGGCCTTCTTTCCTAAAAACATCTTAACAAATCTAGCAAACAAAATCCTGTTCTTTAATAATTATGTCTCAGCCAGACAGAATCAGGAAGTAGTGGATGGATTCCAGACTGCATCCCAGGTGATTGGAGATGCCAAGCAGGGAGCAGCAAAGGAGTGTGGCAAGCGCACCTCTACCAAGGGGAAGAGAGGAGGGGTTGCATGCACTCTCAGGCATGCTAGATGACGCTAACTTCCGGAAGGGGACTAGGAAGTTCACTGCTCATGCCTAGATGAGGTGGGGCAGGGATGTGTGTAGGGGAAGTCACCTGCAAAAATTAGGTGGTCTTCTACTGCAATCCCTTTACACATCCCTCCCCTTCACCTCATGGGGTGTGTGCATTAAGGATGGGGCAAAATTAAAAGAAGATCTCAAACCACCCATGACAGCTGAATGAGTGATGGGCATTCCCAGACAACCCTTGGCCTGGTGATGGGGAATGAATGGACCACCTGGCCATGGAGGAGGCTGATGACTGACAGACAATGAAGGGACAAAAAGTATAACAACTAAATAAACAACTGTATCTCAGCCAGTCCATCTCATATGAGTTGTAGACAAAATTCATCAGCTCTCATTTCAGGATCAGTTTAAAACCTATTCATTGACACGGCTGGTACTCAGACTTTTGATTTTATGAGAGTATTATATGATGTTGATATTGATTTTTTTTTTTGCTTATAGTCTTGTTGTCTGGTGGTTCAATCCTCGGCTGGGGTGCTTTCTATGCAGAGTCTGCATGTCTTCCCTGTGGTCACGTGGGTTTCCTCCAGGTGCTCCAGTTTCCTTCCACATCCCAAAGACTTGCTGTAGGTGGATTGGACACTCTAAATTGCCCTAGGCATGAGTGTGTGCATGTGTGTGCCTTCTGTGGAAGGTTGGGCACCGGACTGGCAACTCGACACCCTAAAACTCCACTGCCAATCATGAGCGGAGAGGTGATCCGCTGTGGCGACCCCTAACTGGGAAAAGCCAAAATAATAAGAAGATAGTCTTGTTGTCTGGTCACAAATATAATTGTACATATGTAACACAAAACAGTTTTTCTGGCTTTAATCTCTCTCTTTCACTGTCTCTCTGTTTTCTCTCTCTCTCTCTCTAACGCATTTTATTTTTGCTCACTGTGGCCTGAATCTAAAGTTCATAATATCTGCAGATGACTTGTCCAAGGCCCCCTTCACTGATTGCATGTAGCTACAGTTTTGCATTCTTTTCTTGTGCCTATTCATGTATGAGTTTCCAGCCTTATGTATGAAATGAAGAGGACTAATTTAGAAAATGTGCAATCAGCTTTACTGCCAGATACCAGAATCTGAACTGCATATTAACAGTTGTAAATCAATAAATCTTATTTAAAATTTGTTCTTAGTATGTTATTAGTAATCAATTCAGAGTCAACAAATTTATATTAAAGCAAATGATAAATCTTAAAAAAATAAATAAAACAGCAGATAAGCATATTGCAGTTGAAACTGTAGAGCAATGCAGTTTAGTACAGTTTACCTAAGACAGTTAACATTAACCAAGAGTTATTTTTACTCCCTATAATATCACCTAGATGTATCAAGTGCTCAAAAAACATTTAGTGCCCTTAATTTCTTAATTTCCATTTCCCTGTCACAGATAAATTTTGCCTTTCACATCTGACATTCTTTTAGAAAGGTATTGATCTTAGGCTGTCAGGCTTTGTGATTTATGGGTGTTCGTAACATTAGTCATCACCATCTGGAGTTTTAAATCTTGAGATTGGCTTTCTGAGATCAGAAAATGCACACAGTTTAAAGTCAAAGTGAAACTGTTTTTCAAAGTGTTAGTTTTGGATAAATCTTTAGCTGAAAAAGTGCAGTCAGACAGTTATGCTGTGACATCACATACACAAACTGGTAATTACTCTTATTTATGGACACCGAATTGTTGGGGGACATTCAGAATGAATTAGTGCATAGCGTTACATGAAATAACACAATAAGCAGAAAAACACAGGGAGGAAATGATGCAGAGACACACATAGCACAACAGGAAAAACAGTATTGTATTCATGGAATGCAAATTATTGCATAATGACATACCAAGGAGGGCCATCATGTTAATGAGAGTCATTGCATATGCAAATGACACTTTCAGACTAGGTGGATCAGTTCAGAGATGTATACATTTAGCATAAACAGCAATGGTGCTCATCTGTTCTGAGCTCCAGGATGTCTTGGTATTCAGGAGCATCACTCAAACTATTATGTTAGCAATAGCACAAGCCTTAGCTGAGCAGTAACTGCTGGTGGCTGCTCTTGGTGCCAAAGCACAGAATATTTGTCATCCTCTGCATCACTGATGTTAGTGGTAGCACAAGCCTTAGCTGAGCAGTAAATGCTTGTAGCTGCTCTTGGTGCAAGAGCACAGAATGTTTGTCATCCTCTGCATCACTGATGTTATTAGTAGCACAAGCCTTAACTCAGCAGTAAGTGCTAGCAGCTTCTCTTAGAATCAGAGCACAGAATGTTAAATGTTGTTATCCTCTGCATCACTGATGTTAGTGATAACACAAGCCTTAGTTCAGCAGTAAGCGCTAGCGGCTGCTCTTGGAACCAAAGCACAGAATGTTGAATGTTGTCATCCTCTGCATCACTGATGTTGTTAGTAGCACAAGCCTTAGCTCAGCAGTAAGTGCTAGCAGCTGCTCTTAGAATCAGAGCACAGAATGTTAAATGTTGTCATACTCTGCAATCACTGATGCTAGTAATAGCACAAGCCTTAGCTGAGCAGTAAGAGCTAGTGGTTGCTCTTGGAACCAAAGCACAGAATATTGAATGTTGTCACCCTCTGCATCACTAATAGATCTATCTGAGGTTACCATACAATCACCTTCATAAGCAGGATATTGTTGACTGCTTTTATGTGGACCGATGTACCACAGAGTAGTTAGTAGACATGTAGCACACACACACACACACATGGAATCAAATGGGATGCACGGACTGTTTATTCCAGTGGCCATCAATTTTTGTCTGGCCTTAAAAAATCCTCACTATAAAGACCTTTCTGATAGAGGGCATATTAGGATTTTTTCAGGCATCAGTCTGGTTAATCATACATCAGTTCCTTGATATAATTTTGGAACATGTAGCAGATCATATATGGTTTCCATGGGCAGCAGAGGAGATAACCATCAGTATGGACATATTCTTGCTAATAAAGTGCAAGCTGGTCATTTTTACATTTTTTACTGGCCTTTTTGTCGTATTTTCATACTTTTGGGACTTCTTTGTTGTATTTTTGAGATAACCATCAGTATGTGGTAATTTTATAATATAGACCATTTCCCTGAGGTCCAGGAGGACAAAGAATGTGTCCCATGCCATCAAAACCCCACCTTCATCACAAAAGCATTCATATACCAACCAGAACAACTTCTATCTATAAACTGCTAGGTGGTATAAAATGCAGAATGCATTACATAAAAATGTATCGGTGCATCATAATTCCTACGTCTGGCACATGAGCAACCCCTACCAGTTTTACATGTGGAATGACATCCCACAATGTCATTTAGTTGGCAGCTGCACACATCACCAGTTATGTAGGCCAGGATATGATTTTCTTATTCAAGTAGGAACAGGAAACTCAAAATAGTAACTCTTGTTGCATATTGCATGATATGTCTTGGCACCATGGCTGATGACTCCCATCCAAATCCTCCAGATCATGGCTGAGAAGGTGGACAACACCCTGCATTAGCAGTAACAGAATTTTGTCAGATGGTTGACTGGACTCTGACAGCATGTTTCTACCATCTGGACAGACCTGGTGGTGCACTGCAGAATGTAATTGAGACCTGCTGTCATTTACCATGTAACATATGGTAGTACAGTTGCAGCTATAATTTTGGAACATCTCAGTACTGCCTAACAGACCTGTTGTAACATGTAGAGAAGGAATCAGGTGCAGAGACTTTAGAAGAACCATCTGCATTGACACCTCCTGCAAAGCAGAGATAATATGTTGTGGTAATGGTAAAGAGGCACTGATGGTCCTTAGCTGGGTCATGACAAGGACAGCACAGCATAAAATTGATGCATTCATTAGCATACTGAGACTGTGAGTTACAGTGTGCTGACTAACCATGCTGTGCAGCAGATATCGCCTTTCCATAGAAGCCAGACCGGTGGGCAAGACAGAGTTATCATCATTTTTCAAGGTGGGCTAGGGCAAAGTTAACGGTGATGGTAATAATACCATAGGTGTAAAGGTCACAATAAGTTGATGTGGTAGCAACTCGGGTGGGTTGCAGTTTGAAGGAGTCAGGACTTTCATCATCAGGAGTGGGGATGAAGTTTACAGGTCATGAACATTGGCTTGGTATACTGTGTGGACCTACATTGTTATGGCTGAAAGTGTTCTGCATAAAGGATGGTGTAGCACTTCAGACGCCTGTATGAGAAAACTGATGTCACTCCCCATGTTAGGAGTCAATGGATGGATGTTGTTTATAACCCTAAAGATACCCACAGATAGGTGTGCCACTCAGATGCTCAACAAGGGAGAGAGATAGTGTGGAACTGCAGAGAACAGAAAGGCCAGCTGAGTGCCCGCCACAGCCAAAAGAATGGCCATGCCTATGTGTAGTGGCTACCATGGACAGAGATAACAGTGATGCAATCTCTAAAACAGTATGTACCAACTGCATAAACCTGACCTGTGACTGCATGAAATAGAAAGGGCAGTGGAGTGCCAGCCACAGCCAAAAGAATTGTCATACCTATGTGTAGTGGCTGCCATGGACAAGGGTGACAGTGATGCAATCTTTAAAACAGTGTGTACCAACTGCATAAACTTGGCCTGTAACTGCCCACCATGCATCCTTACCCTTGCATAGCTATGATGGGCATTTGCCAGAATCATCTTGGCTGCACCAATGGATATAATTTGGACCACCAGTTCCCACAGAAGGTGTGTCTGGTCCAAATTCCTGTATGCCATGTCACTCTGCGTGTGCTGCAGGTTATCCTATATTACTTGCAGAAGTTATGCATCCTTTCACAGGCCACACAGCACACTTATTATTTTTGCCATGGAGTTTGTTACATCTGTCTGCAACTGGAACATTGACCTGCGTACCTGCTAATTGATGCCAAGAATGGTACCCAGGCCAGAAAAACACACAGAATCATTCTTCTTAACTTTTACTTGCAGAGTTACAGACAAAGCCAAAAATAATTAGGGAAAATAAGTTACTCTGTACACAAAGGTATATGGCAGATGGCCTAGATTCATTTAGCAGCATGTGTGCTTGTGGGTCCACGGGGGGTGGTGAGCGGCAATGTTGGCTCGCTATCCTGGGGTAAGGGAGGCAACCTAAGCCCATTGTAATAAGCAGTGTATAAGTCTGGCAAGGTCTGGTCTACATAAGTAATGAGATACTTAATCAGGAGGTTGCACATGCACAGATGCTTAGAGTGCAGCTCCCAAAGACAGCAATTGCAAAGCTTGCAAGGGACATGACATGAGTGGGAAGGTAGGACATACTCTCCAGCAGTAGTATGATGTTACATCAGCATCCTCTATCTCCTGCCTGCCCTGAATGGGAATTTCATTGAGCCCTTGGTAGGCTAAGGCAGGTCGAGTCCACCCAGTGAACAAAGAGAGGAGCTGGTGGCAGGTGATGGTCAGATGCAAGGACAAAAAAATAATTAGGGAAAGGCCAAAAATTAGGGGCAATTTTTAACTGCTGGTACTATTAACATAGATCTCCTCAAAATAATTTTTTGGGGGAATGGAGAAAAGTTTGAGAACATATTAGGGGGACATCCTTCAAAAATCTGGGCAGTTAAAAGGTATGCCTGGAGTCATAACAGTGATGGCCAACATGGCTGTCCACTATGTAGGTGGTACAGCTGATGGATGCATCCATGGCAGTGCCGCCTGTGTAGCCTAGGTTGTGCTAACACTGACAGGCCATTCAGTGCCAAATGCAGGTGATGCTAGAGGTTTTGTCTGCCCCTCCACCATCATCTTATATGTGGAAGATGCGTGCATGCCCTCCAATGTTAGCATTATTAACAGTGTCACTGTATCACCATAATATACTATGTATACATTGCCATCACTGTCAGCCACATATGAAGAACTGACCTCAGGCATTGTCAGCCTACTGTCCTGGACACTCTACCAGTGGATCCGGTGAAAGAATGAAGGTAAAATACCTTTGCCTCACTCTCCCAACCTTTTGTATAAAAACTGGTACAGGATAATTATGTGAATAGCATATGGCACATCCATACTTTGTGGTGCAGGCAATCAGAGTCAAATGTACCTCAAGAGCATATATGCAAAGATGTTCTACTGAGTAACCTCTTTTTGCATGAAGATCAGAGTAAAACTTGAAATATGCATATTATTACTAATCTGACAGTTGCCACCAGTCCACCTCTCACATCCAAGCCACTGCCCTGCACAGAGTTACCAGGAACTCTTCCACCTCTATGAACCACTTCTATAATAGTCCCTCTTTGTGGTGGTTCTATTCCTGATGATGTCTTGTGACTTAGTCTTGGCAGCAATGGGCACCTTATTACTGCACACCTTCCTGTAGCACTGTGCTGATAGCCAGCAGTGCTGCATGCATCCTTTGCCTCTCACCTTCCTCCTTACACATGGCAATGCATTCATCTATGTACAGAAGCAATTATTTCCTCTTTAGCATGTCCTGCAGTCAGTATGCACAGGCTGTAACATAGCCCCCCCCAGGGACATTCATCTGTCATGCCCTTGTATTATGTTCTCTGTTATGGTGAACCCCCCATTTGGACAGCAACAAACAAACTATTGCGCCATCAGTCTGAATCTCTTCACCATCATAAGCAACTAGTTTTGCACACTTTGCTGTATAAAGTTTCTCACCAGCTTTTACTTTGGTAAACATTTATGCTGACATAACATTGCACTTAGATCCAGTGTTTACTTTAAGCTCCACAGTTTTCCCATCAATTTGTACACTTGAAAATATTTCACTCTTTGCTGACAACTGATAGTCTACTGTATTAACTGTTTCATTGGTCACAGAGACACCAACAACGCAGAAAGTTTGCTCACAGCTCTCAGAGTTTGCTACAGACTCTATTTGATCTACTTGCTTCTTTGGATACTGTTTTTTAACATAAGTTTGTGACACTTTAGACTTGCAAAGCCCTTTGAAATCATTCCACATTTTACATTTGTGAAATTGCTGACCAAAAACTAAACACTTATACTGTTTAGGTTCATGGCTGCCTCCACAATTGCGACAGTTAACAATGAGGTTGGGGCCACACCCTTCGGTTTATATTTCTTTTTCATCTTAACTTTCTGCTGTTGTACATTATCAACATCCACACTAGCAGATACTGCAAACATGCTTTTCTCATTCATAAGCATATTTGTATACTTTTCTGTAAGCTCATGTATTTGACAAATCTCTATGGCTTTGCTTAATGTTAATTCACTGTCTTGAAGCAAAATCGGAGCTAAGTTCTCTGCCACGGGAAACCCCCAGACTGCACAGTAACTTGTCATGTCCGTAAGGTATGTTTTCCATTATGGTGAAACCTTCCAGCTAGATAGTAGTTGTTATGCGCTTGTGCTGTTACCTCACCTAGTCTACTGCTTACTATTTGTCCTTGATGATGCCATATAAGATAGTTGCTTATTGTAGTCCAGAGGTACATTATAAGTTGTTTTATTGTCTATCACTATGCCTCTATCACAGTACAAAGTCTTCCCCACTAATTACCTCTTCCTGGCTTGCTTTTCTGTACGCAGTCTCCAGTAACATGGTGGCCACATTCACACATTATGCTTTGCAGCATGGTGATTATGCTAATGACACACCTGAGTGCATATGCATTGTACAGTCACACTCAGGCAGCACTACCTTGCTCATCCATGCCAGTCCCCATATTAATAGGATAAGTATACACTATGCTTACACATCAACACTGCAAAGCCCTTACTGCCATCACTCTCATTAGCAATGATTTCACTAGTGCACTATTGCTGCCTGATGATGCATATGGTGTGTCCATAATGTGTGGCCATTTGGTTAATTCACACTCTGAAACCGTCTATCCCACTTACATCAACTAAACTTTAAAGTTACTAACTTTGAACTTTGTCACTTCACTTCTCCTGTCTGATTCTTTAATGCCATTTTCTATAAGAATAAAACATCATGTATATAAGGTTTTCTTACACATAGACCTAGTACCTAGATTATTATCAGACCTGACCATATCCTTTACTATTAATTCTAAGTACATCATTTACTGTAAACACTGTATCCTGTATCTGTCTGCATCCAGATCTTCTGTCACATTTGCTGAAACTTAATAAGTAGTTATACCTAGTATGAATTCTCATTTTACTGTGTTTAGTTCAATTGTGCATTGTCATTTAATATTCACTGTATTGTGCTTAGTTCAATTGAATATTGTCATTTAATTTTTCTGTTTATCAACTTTATTCAGTACATTGTAAATGTCTTTTGTTTGTGGAGCTTTTCTGCCCGGGTCTCCACTGAAAAAGGATCTGTGTCCAGTGGGACTTTCTCCATTAACAAATGTAAAATAAATGTTTGCACAGGACTGTGGTTTGGCACCTCATTCAGACTTACAGTGTATGTGGCCTCTTCAGCCCTACCTGGTGCAGCTAGAAAACTAAGATAATTTTGTATCTGTTGCATTTGGACTATCAGGAGCACCTAATGTGTCATTATAGTGGCACCTTACATGTGGTTAATGCCTAGGTGTAGCTGGCCAGGTCACTGACTGATGACACTGGCATCACCCAGTCTGGCAAGCACTGCAGACATCACTACAGTGGCCTGCAGAGATGCCACTCCAACTTGTTCCACTAGTGGAAGGCAGAGATTAGAGACAATACACCAACATTTTACCTTATAAACCATATACAACTTTTGTCCTTTCTATATTTTTGACTACTGCTGTTAGTCATCTTGCATTTTGTTGACTATGAATACTCTCTGTTTCCTTTCATAGCAGCTGAGGAGATAGATTACAACAGACAAGCATGTCTAAAGAGTTCTGAAAGGTGGTCCTGATGGTGGGTTCTGTATACTATATCAATGTTTGTCATGTACAACTGAAATTGTATTTGTTATAGACATGTATTATTGTATTGTACTTTTTTCTCTTTATGTTTTTGTCTCTTCCTTCTACAGGTTTAGCTGTGGGGCAGATTGCATAGTGTGGAGCGGGGGCAGTTATTTGGATCTGCTCCAGCTGACCTGCCTGATGTTGGGTCACCAGACCTGTCCCCCTGCTGAAAGTGACCTGGAAGACTTTCTGCTGGCCTCCATGGCCACCACCAAGGAGGGGACAGAAGCTTCTCTCCTGACTGGGATCAGAATGTTCTTCTTGGCAACTTGCCATCAGGTGCAGTTGCTAGATGTATCTGAGGTGTGGTGGCAGGTAGAATTCTGAACTTGGACCATGGAGCACCTCATGTTGTGGCTGATAGAGTTGTGAGATCCAAGCATTTGGCTACCAGGGGCAGAGTTTGTCTAGGCATCAGTACAGAGGTGACTGATATTGGGTTGGGGTCTCCTCAGGGCCAGATGTCCCTGCCCCCCATACTAGTGTTCTCTTTCATTATATTGTTCTCCATGTTTGTTGTCAAATGATGGGAAGGCCTAGCAATTTCCTGAAGATAAATTCCACCATCAGATGTTGTTAACATTATCCTACAGTTCTTTTCTCCCTTTAATATCATCTAGATATTGTTTAATCCTTAAAAAAGATTTATCACCTTCATTTTTTTTCATTGCAATCTGTTTCTTCTGCCAAAGATCATGAAGGTCCCAACATATTTTTTTCTGCTGAAATCTCTTATTGTTTTGGAAAGGAATTTGTCTCAATTTGTATAACCTAGGCTTGACAATAGAAATCCTGTATTTATGGTCACTGAAATATTGCTTTTTTTATTTACTTATATACAAAATTTAGCACAGTAAGAAACATTTATTTGTTTGTTTTCTTCTGAGCAGCTTGGACCTACTGATGACTTACTTGTTTTCTGCTGAGACCCAGACAAAGAATAAATAATCTAATTAAATAACTAGAAATAGCAATATAATACAAAATAGATGAATGAAGTTAAGAAAAAATAAATAAAATGCAAATTTAAGGCAATGAGTAGATATACTGCAATACAATATATTACAGTAGTTTGAGGAAACAGTTAAGAGAAAAGCATTATACTCGTAAAGTATGGATACATTGTTTCCAATTATTAAGACAAACAGTAGTACAAGATAAGGAACAAAATATAATATGTAAGGTATTTATAAATAATTAAGTTAATTAGTAACATATTTAGGTTAGAATAGAAGAGAGAGAGAGAAACAGAGATAAAAGGGGGAGTCATGAGATACTATATAGGGGTACGTAGGTGAGAAGTAGTAAAATAAGTTATCTTTGATAACTGGAGTAATTTCTGCATGCTGGTAATAGTCGACAAAAATATAAAAACAGTAAAGCAGGTTGTCAAGAAGTATGAGATGATGTTAGTGACCTTATCTGATGGTATCACAACTATAGCAAGTTTAAGTTATTGTAAGACAGAATTTTTACATTTGCTTAGAGGGGGTGGTATTAACTTCCTTGTTCAATGGATATGGAGCTCATTTCTTTTGGAAATAAAGAACTATGTGCTCTTTCTCAAATTTTAGTCTAGGTTTTGTGAATTTGTATGAAGATTTTATTGTTATATCTGATTAGTTCTTTCAGTAGGATACCACTAAAGTAAAGAGCTAAGGTATGGGCACTATTTTTAGCTGAGTAGTTTGTATGAGTAAATTAAATGATTGAGTATGAGTTTATTTTCACAAGACATTTAGTTCTGTTTGCCAAACTGGTTTCAGACATGATTGCCAATCATTAGTTACGTAATGAGTTTTGCTGTTTTGTGTTATGTACATATTAGTTTTTAATGAATGGTCTTATTTCACAATTGTGGGCAGATCTCATTGTTAATGGAGCCACCCACACTGAGCCAAAAAGAATCTACAATCGTATTTAGATATGTTATCGATACATGTAACCCCATATGAATTGAAGAAGGAGTCACTACTGGGCACATTGCAGGTGCTGCGAAGAGCACTTTTGGCTGACATCAAAGATTGAAACAATACTAATTTCATGAACTTTAATCGTACTTTGACTTAGGAATGGGGTCCATTCCCATCAGGGTCTATATTATCATATCGCACGCTCAGAAGAGCGAATGACAGATAATCGACACCATGTTAGCGAAAGCTTACAAAATCGAAACTTCAAAAAAGCAATTATTTTCCAATGGAAAACAATCGCTGTTCCGAAACAAAAAAAAAGGTAAAACATTACTTAATGTGGGGGGCTTTGCCCCTCACACATCCCAATGTTGGGGGGCTGTGCCACCCCTATTTAAATATACCAACTCCAAGATCGCACTACAATGCCGAAAAGGAAAAGTAGCGAAAGCTGCCAAATGAATTCTTTCCCAGGGAAAGAATTTGCTGAACAGACGCTTCGCTATTTTGCCTTTTCGCACTTTAATTTTCGACAAAGACGCATTCGATAACCTGCATCTGCGACAGCGTAATAGGGAACCTCCCCATCATAGTATTAGAATCCCAAAAGATTTGGAGAAATTAAAAAAGCCAATAGATATACTGAACCTACTGGTTGACAAATTCAGCTACAACTTTTCCCCCTCTCCCCTCAACCTACCCTCATGAAATACCATCAGATATAACTCCCCCACTATCACTAGGGAACAGGTCCCTAATACTCTCTCTAAATCCAGGAACACTGCATCAATTGTCCCAGAAAATATCTCATGGTGCCTTCTAAACAGCATGAAACAAGATCTATCAGGCCTTCTAGACTTGCTATTTAACTGTAGCCTCCAAATAGGCTTTGTGCCTCATGAATAGAAACAGCAACAGTCATTCATCTGCACAAAGGGGGGCTATCTACATACCGTGGAAACTATAGCCCCATAAGTCTCACTAGTCTCATATGCAGAGCCATGGAAAGAACTACCATGGAAATAATTAATAGTGACATAGGAAACCTCCAGACACTGGACCCAACACAATTTGGTTTCATCAAGGGGAGGTCATGCCTATCCAGTCTGATGGACTTCTTTGAGATGGTCTCCAAAGAAATGGATGAAGGCAAAATGGTTCACACTGCCTACCTTGACCTGGACAAGGCATTTGACACAATACCCCACTCAGGCATTGTTAACAAACTCAAGCAATTAGGTATAAACCCTTATGTCACCTAGTGACTAGCCAGCTGACTCACAGACAGGACCCAAGAAGTTACAACAGGGGAGTCCATCTCTACAAAAAGCCATTCACAAGCACAGTCCCTCAGGGATTGGTCCTGGGAACGGCTCTTTTTTGTCATTTACTTCTTTGAAGTCAAGGCCAATATCAATGGCCTCTGTCTGGCTAACTTTGTAGAATCTAGCTAAGAATACAGCATCCATGGGACCAGATGACATCCCGGGCTGTGTACTACATGAACTACAATATGAACTTGCACCTCACCTAAGTGTCATGTTTAATCATAGCCTCACCTCAGGTTTCGTGCCCACTGAGTGGTGCAGCACTACAGTTATCCCACTCCACAAGGGGGGATCCACCTTGGATCCCAGAAACTACCATCCCATCAGTCTGACGAGCCTTATCTGCAAGGCCATGGAGCTTATTATCATGGAACTTATAAACAAAGACATTGGCAACCTTCAAACAATGGACCCCACCCAGTTTGGATTTGTGAAGGGCCGATCTGGTCTCCTGAACCTGATTGACTTCTTCGAATCAGTCTCCAGAGCCATGGACAAGGGTAAGGTGGTCCAAACAGCCTATGTAGACCTTGCCAAGGTCTTTGACACAATCCCCCACTCTGGAATCATAGATAAACTTACTAAGCTGGGCATTGATCCCTACATCACCCAATGGGTTGCTAACTGGCTTACTGATAGAACCCACATTGTAAAAGTAGCTGACTCCAAATCCAGCTCCAGACAAGTGACAAGTGGAGTACCTCAGGGTTCAGTCCTGGGACCACTCTTGTTTGGCATCTACTTCTCTGAAGTACAGGCCAACACTAAGGAACTCTGGCTAACAAAGTTCGCAGATGACGGCAAACTGGGAGCCATTATTGAATCCCCAAATGATGTGGATACTCTACAAAGGGCCTTACAGAAACAGATGCTTACTGCCAGAGCCATGGGCTCAAGCTCAATGCCAAGAAATGTATAGTTATCCCCTTTGGGAAAAAACATGTACCCGTGAATTACCATATAGGTGGCAGTACACTAAACACTGAAAGTGTAATAAGAGACTTAGGGACACAGGTGGACAGTGGTCTCACCTTCGATAACCACATCGCCACAACAGTCAGGAAATCCTTCTATGTGGCACACCTCATCCCTACGGGCTTTTCATCTAGAAAAAAGGAGGTCATTGTCCCACTGTACTCATCCCTCATTAGACCCATTATAGAATACAATGCCCTGTTTGGTATGTACCACTCAAGACATCTGCAACAACTGGAAAGGCCGCAGAAATACCTCACTAAAAGAATCACAGGCCTAAAGCAGATGCCCTATGCTGACCGCCTTAAAAAACTCCAGCTATACTCTGTCACATATTGTCTACTCAGAGACGATCTCTGCTTAACATACAAGGCCATGTCAAACCCAGAGCTGTTGGACATGCTACACTTAAAGAAATCCCAATCCCAGAGAGCCACACTCTCCAGGGATCTAAACCTTGTCATCACAATAAACAAAACATGCTGGAGGGATAGGTTCCTGACCCAGAGACTCCCCAGACTCTGGAATAGATTGCCCATACATGTCAAGCAGAGTGCCTCTTTGGCCCTCTTCAAAAGGAACCTAGACGATTGGATGGGAGAAAGGAAATTCTCCCTGGGGATCATGTCAGTCATCCTGCTAGACAGGGGTCCAGGGAAGTAAATAGTGTGGGAAGAAATAGCCAGGGAATTGTTATGGCTAGGCTTGTATAGGCCCTAGGGCTGATAGCCTAGTACCAACCTATGAACCTATGAACCTATGATTGCAAATTAGGAGCTGTCATTGACTCTCACACTTACACAAATGTTTTTCAGGAGGGGCTAACACAGACAAACAACTATTGTCAGAGCCATGGACTAAAACTAAATGCCAAGAAATGCACAATAGAATCCTTTGGAAAGTCATCGACCCCTAGTAACTATCATACTGGCAAAGTACCCCTTAGAGTTGACCCAGTAGTCAGGGAATTGGGGACACACATATACAGTAATCTAGCCTTTGACCATTATATGTCTAAGTAGTGAAGAAATATTTCTATGTTGTGCAATTTATAAGCAAAGGTGTGGCATCTAGGTCCAAGAGGGTCACTCTTCCACTGTATTCACCATTCATCAGACCTATCATTGAGTATAATGCCCCCTTTGATAGGTGCCAGACCAGGTACAGCCAACAGTTGAAATATCCACAAAGGTTCCTCACTGAAAGAATACAGGGAGTAAGTAACATCTCCTGTACAGGCTCCCTCAAGGCCTTATCCTTGTATTCTGTCCCCTACAGGCTGTTGAGCAGAGATCTATGCCTGGCATACAAGGCATTCAAACAGCACCAGAATTACCCATTCTAAAGATTAAACCTTGACTGTGGTATATACAGGAACTGCTGAAGAAACAGGTATGTATCCCAGGAACTGCCCCTTCTCAGGAACAAGCTCCACATCCATGTGAAGCAGCATTCATTCCTAGCCCAATTCAAGTGTAACTTGGACAGTTGGATGGGGAACAGGAAATTCATCCTTGGTTTGGCACCTATGTCTTTAATGGACATAGGCAGTCTGTAAATGGTTCATCTCCCAGGCCCCTGCTTGTAAATGTTTCATTTCCCAAGTCCCTTCTTATACTTGTAAAGGGTACCAGGACTTGACAGAGATTTGGGATGCATGGCTAGGCTTAAAAGGGCCCTTGTGGTCATTAGCCTAGTACACACCTACGAACCTATAAACAACTCATAGCAATGCATCCACAGAGGAGCTTGGACATAAGAAATACAACAGATAATGATTTTCTTGTGTTTGGAGATAAAGATTTCTGTATTCAGAAGAGAACTCTCTGTGCTCTATTTATATAATTTAAAATGATCTTTGTATGGTAAATGAAACTGAGTTTACTGTCAATGGAAATAACCATTTATTTGCAGAGTCCTACAATCTCTGTGTCTGCATTGTGTACTTTAATTGGCTTTGTTGTCATACGGTTTTCTTTCTTGGTTGAAAATCAATAGATCTTTTTCTCATTAAATTCAAAATTAGAGTCAATTAAACAATTAAAATGCAAGTCTGAATATTGTTGGATCTATGAAAACACAAAACTCAGGGAAACATACAATTGCATACAGAATACAACAACACTACATGCAATTGCAGAATCATCTACACATTGCATGAGTTTTAGGCTTTAAATGTGTTAGTATGTGCCATTTGTAAAGATGACAAAGAAAAATGGCCTAGGAATGGGACCCTGCAGGACCTTTATGTTAGTGCTGAAATTGTGAGAGTCAGTTTTGCCATGCTACTGTTTGATTTCTACCCTTTAAGTAGTTTACAAACCATTTTATTACTGTGAGTACAACTAATGTTTTTGAGTCTCGATATTAGAATATTATGACTGACAATGCCCAAAGTGTTGGCAAAATCTAAAAACAAGTCTACTGTAGTAAAGCTTTTGTCACATTGAGTGGTGATGTGATTGACTGGATTGACTACTGCTATTTGGATGCTGCAAATGGGGCAAAAGTTGTTCTGCATATTAACGATTTTATTATATATAGTTAGGTAGTCTGTTAAATGAATATGTACAACTCTTTTAAGTATTTTGGAGAGTATGATGCAGATAGACATAGGTCGGTAGCATTCCTTTTGCTTGTTAAATAAAGGCATTGATTTGGATTTTTTCTTTATGATTGAAAAAAAACATTCTTGGAAACTTATGTTTAGTGTTAAGATGAATGTATATGCAATGGCATTTGCAATTTGCCTGGTTTATCCATTAAAGGTAAACCATGACCTTTTATTTCAATAAAACTCAGGTGCAGTATTGGATTAGTTGATTGGTAGAATATTTGCATTGGATATTGCAGAGAAAGAAAACTTATCAATAACAGATTTAAAGTGGCTAACAGCATTACCTGTGTCTTGGTTGGGAGGACTGTACAGGGCATTCCTTTCAGTAACTTTTATTTTGCTCATCTTATTAATGCTTTTTTCTAAAAAATGCTGCTGGTTTATTTTTATTTTTGTTTTGTAGATTAAAGCAGAAGTTATCTTTGTCTGTCCTTATTTGTTTTTGACATTTCTTTCTGAGATTGTATTTTGCATGCAGTTGCATGTCTCCTTGGTTTTTATGGGGTATCCAGGTGGCCTTCCTAAGAGTCGTTAAGTTGCTAGTACGTTTGTTACTCCATGTGCATGATGTGCTTTTTATTCTAATTCTTCTTCTACGGATTGAAAGGGTATTGTCGAATAGCTGAATGGCTTCATCTATTTGCATAAGATTGAGAAATGACCAATTAAATGCAAACAACTCATTTATTAGTTTGTCAATTTGCATTTTTTTTTTCAGTTTCTAGTAGTGATTCTTTTTGCTATAGTAGATGGGGAATTATTTTTCCACAGACTGTAGACTCAGTACCACTTACCTAAAAGATAACACAAATGAAATAGCTGGTATCACACTTGTAAAGGTTATGAAAACTCTGTCTGCACTATTCCTTCCCAAACAGTCTAGTATCTTACCCAGCTTAGAATCACTTAGCTACCCTTGCATTCCTAAACAAAAAGTTATGACATAGTTTATGTATATGTTTGCCACCTAAGTACGATGCAAGTTTATTTCCTATAAAATTAAACCAGTTCCAAAAAAAACTGTTCTACAGAAATGAAACTGTTAGGATCAGTAGCGTAGTAAGGCCATCTGAGGCTTTGTGCAGATCCTTAGCACACCCTCAATTAAAAGATGATGATTAAAAAAAGTAAAGAAAAAAAAACAGGTTTCTCAAAATGGAAGATAAAAAAGCTCTTTTGCTATGTAACTATAACAAGCTGTTTGATACAAATGTAACAATCAGCTCATTCTGGTTAAATTACTACACACTAAGTATTCCAGCACTTCACCTACGACTGCAAATGCAGTATCAATATTCATTTATGAAAATGCAGTATTCTTACATTTTCATAAAACAATGTGCATACTGCAATCCTCCACCATAGGCACCTGCCAATCATACCCCTCCTTGCACCTGGGACTGCTGACCCCCTTTAACCTGTCCCACTTATAGTTCCAGTTAGAAGACTTCATTGTTCTCTGTTCAGACATTATAGAACAAAGTGAAAAAAACAGTGCAAGAACGAACCAACAAAAAAAAAACAAAAAGGCCAGAAAACTGCAAAGTGTGAAATCTTTAATAGCGTTCTAGTACCTTGGCTACAAAGCCTTCAGGGAATAATTTACAACACTAAACACACCTTATTTATACCATAATTATGGAACAAAGCCCAGAGTGCAACATTTTTAAAGTTCACTCATTTCTCAACCAATTGCATCACCACCATGGATAGATCCAAGAACCAACTTTAGCAATATAGTAGACTGGATTCTAAAAAAAAAAAAAATCCAACATGCATATACACACACACATATATATATATATATATATATATATATATATATATATATATATATATATAGAGAGAGAGAGAGAGAGAGAGAGAGATGCATATATATATATATATATATATATATATATATATATATATATATATATATATATATAGTTTAAGTTAATTTGATCTAATTAATTTTGAATGGACAGCCTATCGACACCCACTATTCAAGGCAAATAACAGGGAGTATTTCCCCTCCCCAAGGCCGTGCGACCCTGGAGTTGGTATATATAGTTAGGGGCAGTGTGGGGGGTAAGCCCCCCACCTATTTTCGTTCATAATCTGTACTTTTTGTGTTATTTTCTTCTTTTGATGGAAACTAGGTGGGGGGCTTTGCCCCCCCACACACCCCAATGTGGGGGGCTGCGCCCCCAACTATATATACCAACTTCAGGGTCGCACGATCTCGGGGAGGGGAACAACTCCCTATTTTCCTTGATTAGTGGTTGTCGATCAAATGAACATTCGACCAAATGAGTTTAGATCGAATGAACTTTCGATCAAATAAAGGTAACCCATATATATATATATATATATATATATATATATATATATATATGTATGTATATATATACACACACACACACATATATATATATATATATATATATATATATATATATATATATATACATATATAGACACACACACACACACATATATATATATATATATATATATATATATATATATATATACATATATATATATATATATATATATATATATATATATATATATATATATATATATATATATATATATATATATATATATATATATATAAGAAGTTGGGGTCTGCCAAATAATCTCCCTGACCGCATCTGAGTTTACAATTTTTGCAGAACATTGTTTGCTGTTATTTTTCTTATGTACATGATTAGAGATGAAAGCACTTACTGAGCATATGAAACTTGAGTGTTTTTACTGTTGTTTGGTTGTTTTTCATTTTTATTATCAATATTTTTATGACATAGCTTACTTTGGAAGGCTTTTGGTGTATTTGTTGTATGAATGGTACATCCCACTAGTCCGAGTAATTCACAAGATACAAATCTTGTGGTTTTGCTGTCAGGATTTACCTTGTATTCCTCTCTATCTTGACCAGAAGGTGAGGTTTAATGAGCATAACCAAAAATGTTGTCCTAGTGGATCCAGGTTCTTCACAAGGACTGTGTGATGAGCTGTTTAACAAGTGTTTAGCTGCACCTGGAAATCCGTTTGCTCCAGTTGTGAACAACAATATTGGCAGTTTATATTTATTTGATGGATTTAATGGAACAGAACATTTTCTCAAGTTGGAATGAGTGCAGTCGCATATTGTATTTTTGAGTCCTGTCACATTGTTAAAAGGGTATGTTGCAACAGGTCTATATCATATGAACGAATCGCACAAATTGTGAACGCTCATAATATCCAACGTACCAGACTTCAAAGTGCTTTTTCTGAGATCGTGGTATAGTGAAGAATGGGATATTTGCCCTTTCCTCACTGTAATGTGATCTCGGAGTTGGAATATATATTTAGCAGGGGGGTGCAGCTCCCCACAATAGGAAGTTCGAGGTCCAGTACATTCGATATTATGAGCGTTTGCAATTTGTGCGATTCGCTCATATGATATAGACCCTGCTGTAGCCTCAAGAGCTATGAAATGCGTGTCGGAAATGACTTTACACAGTAGTTTATCGAAGCATGGAAAGATATGAATGAGAAAATGGGGCTTCAGTTTGGTCAAATGCCGTTAGATCACAGCAGAAACACTTCAAGTAATTTGAATGGCAAGATTAAGGCCTTATTTGAATATTAAAGATATACAATCACTACTGTCCAATGTTTATTCAAAGTTATTCATTCAGCATAAATTAGTCAAAGAAAAGTACTTGTCAAAATAGAGGAAGCTTAAGTTTGAAAGGGACTGGAAAGATTATAAAGATGATCAGCAAGTCTTGTGAGTCAGATAGAATTTTTCCCCACCCTCCCATACCCTCTCACCTTGTCACTGTTGTGTTCTTAAAACACCACTGTCTTTCTAATTGCCTGCCCCTTATGTTAATTTGACCATATATCTCCTTCCATCTCTCCTTTCACTGGCTGGTGTGAGTAAGCACAAAATCATCATTTTGTGAAATCACTCCCCTTCAACTATTTAAATTTATTGGCCATCCTACTGTATTCCATAGTACCAGAATACAAACGTAGCCACTCCCTTTCAATCTCGCTTGCTCTTTTAAAAATATTGGCTCTCCACTTAGACAGCTAAAACTGAAGTTACCCACTTTCATATCTAACTGCTTAGTGCACACTGAAGAGTTTAGGATAAACCATTTTTTCATCTTACCTTTAAACATCTATTGCAAGAACACCAGTTATTGAAGAGCTCACATTCTGCCTCTCAGTGGTCATCTTGGGATTAGTGCTTCTGTTTTCTCCTGGTGAGAGAAGGAGTACTGGGACATTATTTCCTGGGGACTGCTGATCACTAGAAAGCTTAATAACTGCTCTATAGGTGACAGCTTGGAATCTGTGCTTATATTCTGGTCCTGGTGATAGAAGGAGCAGAGTGCATTGATTCCTGACTGTTTCTGTTTGGAGAGTGAGTGTCTGTACTTAACATACCTGATTGGTCTGGTTGCTATTCAAGGCATCTACCAGAAAAAGCCTACAAGTCTACACACCCTTGCATCATCTTGGACAAGACTGTGGATCATCAAACAGGCTGTGGCCTACTCCTCTTCTTGGGATTGGTGCTAACATTTTGCTTCTGGTGAGAGAAGAAGCAAAGGAGCATTGTATCCCAACAGAGTGAAGCTGTGCTGAGACCATTATTAGCAGTAGCCAGGCAGTAGCCATTCATGTGACTCCCCTCTTTTCATCATTCTTGACAAGCTAATTCTTTTGAATATTAGCTAAAACATTGTTTTCCCCATAGTGCCTTTTTTGGGCAATGCCAAACTGAAAGTACTTCCGACATAACAAATCAAACCCAAGAAAATCTAAAGGTATTACTGCTCAATGCTAGGAGTCAAAACAAAAAAACTCCACTACCTAGAAGCTCTCTTTATCTTAAAGAATGCTGACATCAGTGCAGTCACTGAGACATAGTTTAAAGCCATAAGGAGCACACCAACAGTGCAAGGTTATAATGCCTTTGGCACATTTAGGCCAGCTACTTCACAGACAGGGACTAAAGGTGGATGTGTCTCTATTTACATCAGAAATAAATATACTTCAGGGCTGGTCAAACAGGACAATGTACTTGAGCTGCTCCATGTTCAATCACCACAGGTAAACTCCAATACCACTTCCTTGCAAGCTATAGGTCCCCCTCTATGACCCAGGAAACCCATACCATGCATTTAAACTTATTACCTCACTAAACGAATCGCAGGCCTAAAGCAGATGCCCTATGCTGACCATCTAAAAAACTCCTCCTATACTCTGTCGCATATCGTCTATTCAGAGGCGATCTTTGCTTAACAAATAAGGCCATGTCAAACCCAGAGCTGTTGGACATACTACACTTAAAGAAATCCCAATCCCTCAGAGACACACGCTCCAGGGATCTAAACCTTGTCATCACAATGAACAAAACATGCTGGAGGGATAGGTTCCTGACCCAGAGACTCTCCAGACTCTGGAATAGACTGCCCATACATGTCAGGCAGAGCACCTCTTTGGCCCTCTTCAAAAGGAACCTTGACAATTGGATGGGAGATAGGAAATTCACCCCGGGGATCACATCAGTTGCCCTGCTAGACTGGGGTCCAGGGAAGTAAATATTGTGGGAAGAAATAGCCAGGAAATTGTTATGGCTAGGCTTGTATAGGCCCTAGGGTCGATAGCCTAGTACCAACCTATGAACCTATTAGAAACACTAACCATCCAACCCAATACCATATTCATGGGTGACTTTAATTACCCCACTATTAAATGGGAATCCTATACAACACCAAACGTACATGCACACAGATTTCTGGATTTCATAAACACAAAATTCCTGGACTAGATAGTCAATTCACCAACAAGGGGTACAACCATAATGGATCTGGTCCTCATTAATATGGGAGACTGCTGCACACCCACTACCGTAATGCTTTCCCTGGTAAGGTCAGACTACTAAATGGTTTCCTTTGAAGTAAAAATAAAACCTAGAACCCCAGCTAAACCTGGAATATTCAGGAACTATTCTAAGGCTAACCTCCTGGTATTAAGTGAGTACCTGGCAAAATTTCAAGCCCCCATAAACCATGAGAATACTGCTGCCTATGCCAAACTGTTCGCAGAAACCCTGCAAAGCATGTTAATAGCTGCATAGAGGCAGCTGTACCCACCAGGAAGAAGAACAGAGCTAATTCAGAAAACAAGCCACCCTGTGGAATTACAAAATCATTAGGGTGTATAACAGGAGGAAGAAAATCATGGCAAAAATTAGGAGGTGCAGCAACCAGCAGGATAAAAGCACTCTCAACAAACTAAACAAAAAACTCAGAGGACAAATAAAGTCTACCAAAGCCAAATTTGAGGTAAGTGTGGCCTCCCAGGCCAAGTACAACCACAAAGCATTCTTTAGCTATGTCCGCAAACTCAAAGGCAATACACAATTGTGTGCAAAGCTCATTGTAAAAGGAGCCACCTATACTGAGCCAGAAGATATAGCAAACCTCCTGGCTGATAAATTCAGCTCCAACTTTACCCCTCTCTCCCCCTCAATCTTCCTTCAGGAAATATCGATTATAACTCCCCCTACTATCACTAGGGAACAGGTCCTTAATGTTCTCTCTAAGACCAAGAACACTGCATCAATGGGCCCAGACAATATCCCAGGATGCCTTCTAAATAGCATGAAACATGACCTATCAGGGCTTCTGGAATTACTATTTAATTGAACACTTCAAACAGGCTTCATGCCTCATGAAAGGAGAAAGGCAACAGTCATCCTTCTGGACAAAGGCGGGCCATGTACAGACCCTGGAAACTACAAACCCATAAGTCTCACTAGTCTTATATGTAAAGCCATGAAACTAATTATCATGGGGATGATCAATAGGGACACCGGACCAAAGTCAGTTTGGTTTTGTCAAGGGCAGATCATGCCTAATCAACCTGGTGGACTTCTTTGAGAAGGTCACCAAAGCAATGGATGAGGCAAAATCGTTCACACCACCTACCTTGACCTGGCCAAGGCATTTAACACAATACTCCACTCAGGCATTGTTGACAAACTCAAGAAGTTAGGTACAAACCCATATGTCACTTGGTGGATAGCCAACTGGCTCACAGACAGAACGCAGGAAGTTAGAATTGGGGAGTCCACCTCTACAAAGAGGCCAGTCACAAGTGGAGTCCCTCAGGGATCAGTTCTTGGACCGCTCCTTTTTGGCATTTACTTCTCAGAAGTCAAGGCCAATGTCACTGCCCTCTGGCTGACTAAATTTGCAAATGATTGCAAATTAGGAGCTGTCTTTGAATCTCACACTGACATAAATGTTCTCCACGAGGGACTGACACAGACAAAAAACTGGTGTCAGAGCCATGGACTAAAACTAAATGCCAAGAAATGCATAATAGTATCCTTTGGGAAATCATCCATCCCTGTAACTATCATATTGACAACACACCCCTTAGAGTTGACCCAGTAGTCAAGGACTTACGGACACACATAGATAGTAATCTAGCCTTTGACCATCATGTGTCTACATTGGGCAAGAAATCATTCTATGTTGTGCAACTTATAAATAAAGGTATGGCATCTAAGAATAAGGAAGTCATTGTTCCACTGTATTCAGCATTCATCAGACCTATCACTGAGTACAATGCCCCCTTTGGTATGTACTTAACTAGGCATATCCAGCAAATGGAACGTCCACAGAGGTTCCTCACTAAAAGAATACAAGGCATAAGTAAAATGTCCTTTGCAGACCACCTCCAGGCCCTATCCCTGTATTATGTCTCCTGCAATGCCTGGCATACAGGGCATTGCTATACCCCACTCTGATTGACCTTCTGCATATTCACAAAATAAGCAACACTAGACTTACCCATTTTAAAGAATTAAACCTTGCCTGTGATATAAATAGGACTTGCTGGAGAGACAGGCCTATATCCCAGAGACTCTGCCGCCTATGGAACAGGCTCCCCATCCATGTGAAGCAGAGTTCCTCCCTAACCCAATTCAAGTGCAACTTTGACAACTGGATAGGAAACCGGAAGTTCATCCCTGGTTTGGCACGTATGTCTCTAATGGACACAGGTAACCAGTAAATGGTTCATCTCCCAGTCCCATGCTTACACTTATCAAGGTATCAGAACTTGTCAGACATTTGGGATACATGGCTAGGATTAAAAAGGCCCTTGTGGTTGTTAGCCTAGTAAACACCTATGAACCTATGGTTGTTTTGTTTGATAAAACTGAAAGGCATAAGGGTGCAGATGATAAGTGTAATCTAGGAAAGCCCAACAATGTCCTTGTTGCCAATACTCTATTTGCTAATAAATACCTATACATAAAATATTGAAGTGAGGCAATCTGAACATATCTTCATGAAGAACTGTAAAGGAAGTGTTGCCAAAGAAACTGGTACTGTTGTAACCAGTCACATTTGTCAGCAGCTGATTTTTCAACCAATAGAAGTTTTCTAGGACACTGGAATAGGAAGCAAGACTTGGGCCCATGTAGTTCACAACCACCAAGGAACCACCATTTTCAGTAGAAAAAGTGCTGGAACAAGAAATAGAATGATTGTAGATAAAAGGATGCTGCTTTTAAATTTATTAACCTATCAAGTTAAACATTAAACCAAACTGAATTGGAAGTTGTTGGCTGTGGCTGGTCATTTGGGAATGCAACACGACTGACTGTTGAAGAGACAGACAATCAACAGTTTACGTGAATATATTAGAAAATTAAATTTGAGATGTTTGTTCGACAGTTATGATATAACTATCAGCCTTTTCAAACTCCAATCATTGTATAATCCACCTTTAAAACTAAAATTCAAAGTATTTTTGAAGGTAATAGAAAAATATATTAGACCTCTGTTGCAAGTTAAATCAAATCAGACGTTTTACACTCTTTTCAGAAATAGAAAGAAAAACTTTGAAAATGTTAAAGACTATTAGAAATATTTTGGTATCAAAAGCCAACAAAGAGAATGCATTGCTTCTGAGAGACACTGATGATTATGTTACAAAAATGTATGAATTGTTACATGAAGATAGTTTTATGTGAAAGCAAAGTGGAAAGACATTGTACAAAGTTCTAGATTAATATATGTTTACATTTGTGAACTAGTTTTGGAGGGATTAATTGATCAAGAGCTGGCCATTTTTTTTTTTAATAAAAATTCTAAGTTCATCAGGATATTTGGGTTTCCAGATGTGCATAAATGTTTGATGAACCATCATTTAAGACCCACTGTAGCTAGTGGCAATAGCAAGATTGAAGCCATGGTAAGCTATGCGGACACATTTTTGCAGAAATTTTTTGGCTATTATTCTTATATGTATGTGGTTCCTCTGAGACTTTTAATTTCATACATAGTTTAAAGGATTTGTATATTACGGAGAATGGTTTTCTTGTCATGACTGATGTTAAACCCCTTTATTTTGTCATTCTTAATTAAGTAAAATTAGAAATACTAAGAGGTGAGCTTTAAAGTATAGAGCTATTTAGTTTAGAACAAATTCATTAACTTATGGAAGTTTTGTCATTTTCACATAAAATTTTGTAGAGTTTGACTCATGTTTTTATAAGCAAATTTAATGGTATAACAATTGAGGCTATTATGGCTCCCAGTTATGCAAATATGTATATGTCAACATTATTATTATTTTTTTTACAAATGTTTTGTAAATAATATTTTTCTGGTTTGAAAAGAGAGATTTGCTCTCTTTAATTAACTATATTAAACAATATGAATGGTTATTTTTAAGCTGATTATAACTTAAATCAGATTGATTATTTGTTTATATTTGACAGTTTTAAATCAGAGGATGTGCTGATATAAAAAATATAAAACTACTGTACATAGTAATTCTTATTTAAAGTTTAATACAATGAAACACAAATATGAAAAAATAATATAGCAAAAAGGGCAGTTTGTTCAAACAAGTCATTTGATAGATGATAGCATTTTCATCAATAATAGTAGTATTTTATCACTTAAACTGAAATCCAGAGGACATTCACGTGAATTAATCAAAGAGGCTTTTGAAGAAGTAAGATGACTAAGGATGAGCAAGTATAAACCTTGCAGTAAACAGTTCAGTACAGAAGTGTGTGAGTTGGCAGCCAAAAATATTATACTCTGGCCTTGGTCATGAAAACCTCTTTTGATGAGTATATGATTAGAAATATAATTACAAACAACTGGAAGATGTTTAGTTAATTCCCTAACACACTCAATAATGTTGGGAAAATGCCACGCTTTGTAAGGAAAAGGCATGACAATTTGAAAAATATCTTTCACAAAAAGTTATTTTTTTAATCAGTTATAATAGTCAATAGATCTATAGGCATATATAATTGCCTAGATTGCAATTATTGAAGTATAAACAAAACTGGAACCAAAGATGTCGGAACATGGACAACAACTTTAATAAAACAGGTTAAGCACTTTCATCTTGCAAAATGTCAAGACTTCTTCAGAACAGTTAAAACAGTATACAAATCAAGAACCACAAGTAGTGAAGGTAGAGGCCCAGGAACCACACAAACCAAAGTACAAACCACAAATCCAGTTTATTGACACCAAAAACCAGACCAAATGCAGTCAAGCACATTCGTTTTTAGTAAAGACTTCTTCAGAACTGCTTGACATGGTTATCTCCAACTTTAAATAATCCTAATACATCATGTGATCAACATGTGAGCAAACATTCACATGACTCAACTTTAGTTTAGTAAATGCATTGATTATAAAACTTCAACAAGAAATTGTTGTGAATATCAGTTTAAATTGCATGAAAAAGGAACATAAGTATAACAATAAAAATTAAAAATAAAAATAATGTTGAGAACAAAAATGGTAAAAACAATCAGTATTACAGCAACACATGTATGAGTAACATGACATAATCAGCCCTCAAGACTTTTTAGCTTTAATATAGGCGTAATAGAACAACATTCTTTCAAACCAGGGGGGGTAAGGGCATCACACACAAGAAATCAATCACCACAGAATTATAAAGGTGACCAGGATAGGCAGAAATATGTCTGTACAGTGAATTAATTGTCTTCCCTTTCTTGATTTTGTTGCGATGTTCATATATTCTCTCTTTCAAAGCTCGACCAGTCTTACCAATATAAAATGCTTTACACTGTTGGCAAAGTGCACCATACACCACTCCCCTGGATGAACAATTAAAATATTTTTTCACCTCAAATTTCTTGTCCTTGATGAAAAAAGACTCACAACAGAGTATATGTTGACAGTAGTTAGAGTGGTTACATTTATACATACTTTTTGGTTTATTGGTACTAAATTTGCCCGAATTCCTTTGCAGTAAACTTTTAAAACATTTGTCTTTCCTAAATGCTATCTTAGGTTTGGAACCAAACAGTACATTACCATCATTGATGGAAGTAACAATAGGCCAAAACTGATTAACCACATCAACAATGTGGTAAGTGTTTAAAGAAAAAGTAACAATCAAGGCTCATTCATACAACCTATCCGAACTAGTGACTATGAGATGTGGGAGATGCCAACAATGTGATTTCATTGAGAGTAATTATTCAGGCACATTATACAATAAAATCAAACAAAAAGCTAAGGGTGGAAAATTTTTTTGATACTCAGAAAGAGTAGTGTACCTGGCTTTTTGCACTAAATGCCAAGCATTCTATGTTGGTAAAACTAATAATGGTTTTAACCATAGAATTTACCAACACTTATACAGCATGCAAAAGACTGACAATAAAAGTGCTCTTGCCAGACATATGCTAGCTTGCAAGGGCTTTGTAAAATTCAAGTTTTTAATATTGGAGCAGGTCCTGGCTGCAAACTTTATAGGTGACTGGAAAAATGTTCTATTACAACATGAAATGTATTAGCAACTTTATTTGGATGCCACCATGTTTCCAGGCATTAATGAAAGTATTTCTATTACTAGTGAATTGAAAAGGAGAGCTAATGTATTGTAACTGGCAGCTGTGATACTAAGTTTTTAGGTTGGTACTAAATTTATTATAATGTCTTTTATATTTACAAAACTTTTTTACATTTTTTCAACACCTTAGACTGTGATTGAATTTGATTGGATGGATTAGGGGGTATGTTTGGTCTGGCAGGCCTATTTAATGTGATTTGTATACTGTTTTAATTGTTCTGAAGAAGTATTGATGTTTTACAAGATGAAGGTGCTTAACCTGTTTTATTAAAGTTGTTGTCCATGTTCTGACATCTTTGTCTCGAGTTTTGTTTTTGTTATTATTTTTATCCAATACCTGGTTGTCCGTTTTATTTTATTTTATTTTTTTTATTGAAGTATATTAAAATTAGACTCACTAAGATTAAGGTCAAAGGGGAAGAGATTTTTTTTTACCTGATTTGTTTAACTGCAAATCTAAATTGTATAGTTTATGTTGCTTTATGTACAAAATGTGAATCATTTTATATTGGAATGACTTTTAGGGATTTCCACACCAGGATTTATAAACATTTGCATGCTATTGAAATATTAGATGGTAGAAATGCATTATCTAAGCATGTACATTAATGCTTTAAGGGCAGACTTTTTATTATTTCTAGTAATTGATTATGTATTCACTTATAACAATAAATTTGTTATGGATGATATGTTGCATTGGAAAGAATACAGCTGCCAGGTTACATTGGATGCTTGTACCCATCCTGGTTTGAATAACTTTAAAAATGTTAATTGTTTTTTAAAAAGGAAGAGGTTGATGCATTAAGCATGTGATATGTTGTGTGATTGTTTGACATGCTATTTAAGAAAGTTCTTTTGTAATGTTGTCTCAGCCAAATGAAGTTTTAGTTAGAGATGAATACTGAGTCTATTAAAGTGAGTGTTATTTTCACTTTTGTTTGGTTGTTTTTAATTTTTAAATGACAAAATATACTGATAATCAGTTGACATTGCCACTATCCTAGCAAATAAATTTAATGCCAACCTATTCAGACCTGGTGAACTTTGCCAATATCCTAACAAATGCATTTAGTGGAAATTTCACTCCTGAGATGACAATCTAAAGCCCTGTGATCTGCACCGCTCTCAACCCCCGCATCATCACTAATAAACATGCACTGAAAGTGATGTCCAAAATTAACAGCACTTCCTCCAAGGAACTAGATAAGATACTCAGCTGTTTGATAAATATTACCAAACATGCCCTGCCATAACCTTTACATAAACTATTTAATCTCTGCCTGGCTACTGGCTCAAACTTAGAGGTATGGAGTACAGTCCTAAAAGGTGCCCTTACTACTGATCTCAGAAACTATGGGTCCATTAACCTGAAATGTTTTATTTGTAAGACCATGGAACACATTATAACAGGTATGATTAACACTGACATTAAAAATCTCATCAGGGTAGGTCTGCAGCCATTTGGTTTCATAAAAGATAAATCCAGTCTAATTAACCTGGTTAACTTTTTTTGTGAGGATAACCCAAGATGTTGACAGTACTCACTCTGTATACATGATCTTACTAAGGCATTTGATACCATCCCGCATGCTAGCATAATCAATAAACTAAATGCATTACAAATAGATCCCTATGTGTTAAGATGGATAGCAAATTGATCAAAAGAAAGAACCCACATGGTGTGTGTGGCACAGCCAGCCTCAGAGAATGCGAAGGTGACCAGTGGTGTCCCACAGGACTCAGTGCTGGGACCACTTTTGTTCTGTATTTACTTCTCTGACCTATACACTAAAAACCAAGAGCTATGGCTAACCAAGTCTGTAGATGACTACACAATGAGAATCACTGTCAATTCCTCCTCTGACACAAACATCCACCAGCAGGAACTTAGATTTATAAATATCTGATGTGTTGAAATGTGCTTAAATGAAATGCTAAAAATTGCAGCAAAATAAAATATAGCTTTGACAATACCCCATTTCAGAATGAAAATACAGCTAAAGACCTGGTAAAGTGGGTTGGTAATTCCCCCTCCTTTGACCAACTCATAGCAACAGTTGTCAGAAATGTTTGGCGCAACTAGGAGGTTATTGTTCTGTTGTATTCTGCACTGATCAGAACAGTTTACAGAATACAATGCCTCACTGGGATGTAACTCAGCAGACATACCAAACAAATGAAAAGATTCCAGATGTTCCTATCAAAGAGGATTATAGGCTTAAAATCTCTAAGCTACCAGAAATGACTAGAAGCACTGTGACTCTTTTCTGTGTCTTATAGCCTCCTCAGGGGAGACCTATGCCTTGCCTTCTGGCCAATCATGAACTTAGTAGTCTAGGGTCACTTGTATCTTTGCAAATCAAGCAGTACTACAAGTACCCGAGTAAGAGATCTAAACCTGCTTCAGCAAATCAATACAATAAATATTTGTTAAACAGTGTCTCTCTTATGTCTGGAATAGACTCCCTCTGCAGATAAAGCAATGTGGTACACTCTCTTCCTTCAAAAGGGACCTGGATAATTGGATGAGTATTCATAAATTCACCCTGGGCATGACTGGTGTAGCTCACCTTGGAAGGAAGAAGCAGTCTAAGGTGAGAACTGGCAAGACAAAATGGTCATAAGACACAGTAGAGCTATGATTCTTATGACTGCCTTCACTAAAGTTCTGTGTTTAGCCTTTTCCTTGTAGTCCGAGTCATGGCTGGAAAAGCTCCATGGTCCAGCACTCTTAAACAGTTAACCAACAGTAAATAAATAAATAATACACTCAGCAGGTCAACTGCGGCTGTGGGATACCATGGTGTGAATGCCTGCAGCTAACTCTGATGTGCAATTAGCAGCTAATATGATATGACACTTAGTCTACTGATTTCATAGGGAATGGAATCAGAACCCCAGTGTACACCAGGACATATATACCATTGTCACTTTGTTACCAGCAATAATGAATGTTTTTTTCCTCCGAGAGGACACACAATCTTCGTTCTTTGAGCTGCTGATGGAAAAATAATTATATATCAATCAGTACCACTAAAATGTACAGCTTACAATAATAATATTTAAAATAATGCCTCGGTATTCCTTCTATATGCATAAAAATTAAAATTGCTAATGGCATTCCTCTAATGTGTTAGAGCATATGATTAGTTAACATTATACACTAGTATATAGTTATGACTATAAAAAGCAAAGGTTACTAAGAACAATTTTCTTCAATGTTATGTATTTATTTATTTTAATTTATTTGTTACCTCTGTAAACCCTCGAAGCAAAAGTGTTTCTTCTTAGCAGTAACTTGCAAAAAATAACATAGTAGGGAAATGGAGACTGACAGTCGCTGGCCAAAACGCATGTAATGCATAAAGTCTGAATAGCAATTTCAATGAGCCAAAATACGCACTTGAAAATAATTTCATTGAAACTCTTCACACACACCCCACATACACTAATTTATTATCATTTCAAGGTTACCCCAGTGTTTTTGTACATAAAGTATTTGTCGTTTTTCCAAGTCTTTAACACTAAAGTGAAAGAGATACATGGTTGACTCCATAAAAGTGTAAATATGAATCATTTATAAAATGTGTATTGTACAGAAGTTTCAGTCAAATTCATTCAGTCTTTTTATATATACACTTATGATGCAAAACAACTTGTAATGCTTTGCTTAGGTTTATAATATAGATACCATTTATAATGAATATGCAATGGTGAACGTAAACACCAAAACTGAAATGTTCAGTAATGAGAGCTGACTGTAACACTTCAGCCTTTGAAGGATACATATGTATCCGTCAAAGGCTGTAACTATATATTTTGAAATGTTAAAACAACTATTGAGTTTATAACAAAAATATTAATTTTATGTAAATGTTGATATTTCTGTATTGAATTCTGTCTTTTAATTTTTGTAACATTGTGACAAGCCAATTGCAAATATCATTTTTATTTTATTTATTTATTGACATTTGTTAACCGGGTTTGTCCAACTGGGCTTGTGGCCCATTTTCAGTGGAGACCCGAGGAGAAAAGCTCCAGTATCATGGAGCTTATCTGTAAATGTTTAATTAGCTGTAAATACTATGTCCTTTTGTAACATGTGAAATGTAACTTGCAATTATTGTTGAGCTTTTCTCCCTGGGCCGCCAATGAAAACGGGCTCTTCTTGGCCCAGTGGAGTTCCCCAGTCATCAAACTTAAATAAATAAATGTGCCATTTTGTTAATCTCTTTTCAGAGTATTCTGGAGAATGTGCCCCTGTGACAGCAGGATTGCCCAACAAAAGAGCAGGAAAGACGGCATCTCAGCACCCTGATAAATACAATATGACGTATCAGTTTATATTTATAAATGTCATTCAGGAAAAATGTTGCATATACCTCTGGAGAATTGCATTCATTTCTAATTATAGTGAACTTAAAATGATGCCAGTGATATATGGTTCATTTTTCCTGGAGTATGTCTTTATGCAAGAACGGGAGAGAAAAAAAGGCAAAATGAGACAGAGCATGTGCTTAGCAGATCATTTCATGGACATATAGTTAAATGAAGGCAATTATAGTATTCATCAGTACATCCTTGTCTGCGTTCTCTGAAATGGAAATGCTACACTGCATTTTAGTCACAGTGCTTTACAATTTTTGTTTTACACAATATGTTTCTCTTTGAGATGAATGAAGACTGACAGCAGTTGCTTGTTGGATTATTTTATGCACGTCTCAGCTGCAGTAAGAACCAAAGTAAAGTTTTCATGCCTTTGAAAGTGAAAAGTAAACATAAAGAAAGTAAAGCTTAGTTTGTCGTATCAGGACATATTGCTAGTTTTGTATATATGACCTATACAATTATGGGAAACACTATGGCAGGAAATTACATTTGAAATGTGAATGCTGTTCACCTTTGTGTTTTTGTTCTATAGGAAATCACCAGTCACATTTCCTGAGTTCACTGCATGCAACATCATAACTTAAGCCTGCCAAAGCCTTAGAAGTGGTGGGTTAATGCTAAGAACTTTAATGAATGGCATAAATGACTTGTAAAATGTCATAACTTTTCTAGACTGTGCAAAGCAGTAGAAAAGAGAAGAAAAGCTATTGTGGTGATGGAGAAAATGGAGTTCAGGAAAGTTGCCAAGGTTATCTCCTGAAACATCTGGAATCAGGAAAACAGGTTATAAGTGTTCATTCCCTTTCTTAGGAATAGAAGCAACAGCTACCTGTTTCACAAACCTCCAATTGCTTACAAAGGTAGCAGGTGATGCTGACACCGTGGAAGTTTAGAGATAGCAGTACAAACAGGACAAGGGAAAACTACACTGGATCAGTTTTCACTTCCTAGCATGCTAGTACTAGGAAGTTGATTTCATTTTACTCTAGTGACACATCTTCGAACATTTCTGTACACAGTTTTCAGAAAAAGAGATCATACATTAAATTACAGTTATTATTAGAACATAACTGCAAATAAAATTATTTTCATAAGTATTAATGTGCCATTCTTTACTATAATGCATATAAAATATAATAGTGTTAGAAAAGTGTTTTAAGCAATATGGTGGGTGTAGCTTTGCAAAATGTCTGTGTGGTGTATACACACAAACACACACACACACAAGAAAAAGGAACACACTTTACAAAATAGCACATTTCCAGCATGTGTAGTACACAGTAAATTAATATTGAATTATAAAGCATCAGATTCTAATAGTATAATATAAGATACAGAATTAAATTATTAGTCTTTACTTTGGGTATCTTGAAGCCACACGTCATTTATAATCACACTGAGCAATAATAAAGGATACATGAAACAGGAAATATTTCCACTGGAAACAGAGAAGAGCACAGCTAATCTGTGGAATGTTGCTGAATGTGAAACAGATGGGAAGAGTTTGTGGGTACCATATGACATTGCTGTACTGAAGGCTATTTACGTAGTCAAGCATGTAACACACTCCAACTCAGAAAAAAAGAACATTAGTACAAAGACTGAGGAATACTGCCACAACTTAAGAGGTTCAGTATGACAGCAGAGGTCAAAATAAACAAAGTGAATGTGTGTGTGTGTGTGTGTGTGTGTGCGTGTGTGCGTGTGTGTGTGTGTGTGTGTGTGTGTGTGTGTGTGTGTGTGTGTGTGTGTGTGTGTGTGTGTGTGTGTGTTGTGATAAAGTGCAATGCAAAACATAATAGCCTCAAATGGAACAAGAAACCTTCACAATTGCCTGGATGACAGCCCATCCAGATGGCCCACCATGTACTGTACTGTACTGGGTTTGTCCCTAGTACAGGGACTCAGGGTTGAGACTAATTAAGGGAGGTTTAAATGGTCATCAAGCACAAGAACAAAAAGCATCCAGAAAAGCAGTCAGTCACATTCCTGAAAAAAAATGTGGCATGCTGTCAGGGTATAGCTGTGTTATACTGCCATCGTGAAACAAAACTTTATGCCACTCACACATATTACTGCTGCTTCGTGAGGAAAAGTAAACTCATGCTATACTCGTTTTATCACTGCATTAAATTAAACAATGAAGTACCCATTAAGCTTATTAGCAGAAATACCTCGCAGCTGCATATTTAGGTTAATTTGTTCATAGGTTCACAGTTTATTACTAGGCTAAAGTCCACCAGGACCTTTATAAGTCTACACATGCAATTAAGACCAGTTGTGTTGCTGTGTATCATGGGCAATTATTAGGTGGGGGTATGTTAAGAAGATTCTAGAGGTTATGGGGGATGTACGTTTGGGCAATGGTGTCTGCCTCTGTCTCTCAGAGACATGGGGGTCAGACCCACGGTGAATTTCCAATTTACCATCTATTGGTGAAGGCTATGCTTAAACTGGGTTAGGGATGAATTCTGCTTCACATGGATGGGGAGCTTGTTCCAGAACATGAGGATCCTCTGAGACACATATCTGCCTCGTCAATATGTCTTATTTATGTCACAAGCAAAATTTCAATCCTTGGGTCTAGTGGCCCTAATGCTTTTCATTTTGAGAATGGGCAAAAGGTCCATCAGAACTGAATCCGAGGATGCCTTTTATGCCAGGCATACATCGCCTATCAGTAACCTGTAGGAGACAGAATATATAGATATTTCTTCAAAGCGATCTGTATAGCACAATGTGTTCATACCTTGGATTCTCCTGGTAAGGAACCTTTGCAGGCAATCCAACCATTGCATATGTCTGGTCAGGTACTTCCAAAAGAGGCATTATACTCAATAATGGATCCAATAATGCATGAATGAAGTGGAACTATTACCTCCTTGGACCTAGATGCCATGCCTTTATTTATATGTTGGGTGACACAGAATGATTTTCTTACCACCTTGGCCACATGTTGGTCAAAGGCCAGATTACTGTCTACATATAGTCCCAGATCTCTGACCACTGGGTCAACTCTTAGGGATGTCTAAACAACTGATTAATTAGCCTGGGTGGTAGTTTTCCCAAAAGGCACTATAATGCATTTCTTGGCATTGAGTTTTAGTTCGTGACTTTGGCACCAGTCTTTTGTCTGTGTTACATTGTCCTGTAAGACGTTTGCATCACAGGGAAAATCCATGATAGCTACAAATTTGCACTACTAACTTTCTCACAGAGCTGAGCACAGTTTTTAATTTACTTATCTTTTACACAGATTTCCAGAATTCAGAAAACACTGCATACGTCAGAGAATGGAAAACTGCACTTCCCATTCCTGCCACTGCCTCGGCTTTATTAATAGTTTACTGTTGTAACATGGTTTCACATGTACACTACATGCCGCACAACAGAAATAGTCTTGTTCTGAAATGTACCAATCGCACTATATACAGTGATAATGAAGCCACATAACATCAACTTGAAATTATGCATTTATGCACAAAATAAACTCTCCACACCAGTGACTATGTGCCCAGTAATCAGTTATAAACCTCATACTACACTGCAACTTGTTGTAGGTACATTTGCAGAACGGCATTCCGCTTCCTAAAACATATCATGCATTGCCTCCCAAAACACACTTCCAAAGCAGCAACACCTCATTTATCCCACTACCTGTGACGTGTGTTAAAATTGTATTTATTGTTACAAGTCAACAGATCAGGAACTTCATTCTCATATTCATAATACAACATTAAGGACCTGAACCACCTAAAATGAAATGCACGCTACCACTGCCATGCTGTAATAACAAAAATACATAACATATGCCGATATTTAGTCATGGTAATGTGGGTTTATTTTATCAGCTCAAGTGGCAGTGGCTCAAAAGGTAGCACATTTGACTTTTGTACAGTAGGCTGTGGGTTCTATTCCCACACCAAGTAGATTGATTGCTGACACTGCAGCACAGCATAAGGGGGTGCTACATTTCTGTGTGAATCATCCTTTGGATAAGGTGTTACCCTGAGGTGCCATCTACTCGAGTAGCTGGTAGCTCAGGTGAATGTAAAAGATCTAACTGCACCTATTGAAAAGAGTAGGGGATGTTCCCAAATGTGATATGAGAATGTATGATTCTGTAGTTGCTGATATCCCTAAGATACAAGCAAAAATGCAAATATTTCTAATTATGACTTTGTTAAAAAGACCTCAGAGATGATTCAAAACTTGTTAAAATTGAAGAAGCTATTATAAAGCATAAACAAAATAAGGTGCTGAGGGATACAAATGACTTTGCATCTAATAATGTCTTTCAGTGGGAATATAAATGGTTAAATTATAGAAAGAGGGATTGACAAGCATGGTGTGGTAATCTTTCAACTACATTGGATCAAAAGGTGGTTGGTCAAAAACAAAAAAGAGAGACAGCCAACACTTTTGGAAAAATAACTTGAAGGAATGGCAAAAGTGATTTATAGACAATTATGTATTTACTAATATACTAGTATAAAAATAGACAGTAATATATTGGATGTTGTTGATAATTATAACAGCTTACAGGCTGTTAATTTGTCAAATACTCATTTAACTGAAGTTCATCTGCAGGTGTTAACAAAAGAACTAGAATGCTTCTTTTTTCTCTGTTTTAGAGGACACGAGTAATAATGGAGTTGATATACTAGGTTTAAATACACATGAATTACCTGGGAAAAAGCTCTAGTTTTTGCCCTAACATTAAAAACAATTTTGTAGGGGTATTTGAAACATTAGTTATAGGTTCATATTCATAGGCAAGTACTAGGCTAGCTGCCCTTGTAGGACATTTAAACCCTAGCCAGTTTCCTCTTTTGTGCTCAAAATAAACTACCCCATTTGGTTAGAGACTGGCCTTACCCATCCTATGGTCGATAGTTATGTATTACTCCCAATAAGAATAACTGGGATCATACCATAGATAATTTGAAGAGACCCATGCATGGGATAAAGCATTTAGGAGCTCACTCTGTCCATTAGTAGTACCGGGGGGGGGGGGAGCCCTGGGGTAAATTTTCTGTTTCCTATCCATAGCTCTAAGTTGCACTTGAAAATGGACAGGGATGAACTTTGTTTTATGTGGATAGGAAGTCTGTTTCATAGCAGAAGTATCCTTTGCGAAATATACCTGTCCCTCCAAACCATTCTATTGATGTTGCAGAAGATGTTTAGATAGATAGACAGAGTATTTCAGTTACTATTTGACTTTCTGATGTGCAGTAACTCCATTAGTAATGGGTCGGAGGATGCCTTGTATGCAGACACGTCACCTCTTAGCAGTCTGAAGGATTATATGTATTCTAATACATGAATTTTGACTATAAAAGTAAATACTTGTGCAACTATCATCAGTGTTGACCCTTTGTTTCAATGACTGCTTGACCAGATGAGTTTTAGGATTTCTGTCTGAAAGACTGTACTGAAACACCTCATTAGAGAATGTTTAGTAAATAATGACAGACAGTTTCTAAATGACAATAAGGGAATTCTGCTGAGAAGACATTTAAAAATCTATTTACCCTCTGGTTAGATATAAATGTTTGTATAAAAGTAACTTATTTAAGCATCAGTAGGTCTAAATCAAGAAATATAATCGATTTGGGTACACTTGAATACTTTTACAAAAGTCAAGACACCTTATACTTTTAACCTGGAAAAGTTTATATTACGATGGCCAGTCAGTGTACGCAGATATAATGAGAGAAGTGACAGGTGACTTGGAAATAGACCATGTGGCAGTACTCTTATTATCATGAGAAAATGTACACTCCTAGAAGTCACAAAATACCAAAAGTAGACTCACCTGATGACAAAAACTTAAACTAGACTATCTTCATTATCAGCAAGGCATGCTCACCCTCACTTTGCTGGTTGATATATACCTACCCTAACCTCCATTTCAGCAATGGACACCAAAATTAGTAAAATTAGATTTGACGGGACCCTTTATGGGAAGATTTGCTTAGACAACTAATAATAATAGCATGGGACCAAAAGACACACAAACAGAGAAATAAATGTTTACCATAACTGGGCTTAAACCAAATAGTCATGCAAGTAACTAGTTGTTCTCTCAGGAAATCACAGAACTCCTGAACTAATTATAACTAATACAACCCACATAGAGATGGAGGATCTTCCCAAAAACCTCAGAAATAACTGCCTCAGTCTCATATTGGACTTACAAAAAAACTAAAATTCCACCCAAAATAATTTCAGATAAAGTTACCAGAGAATCAAACTGCATACAATAAATACCCTGCTTAGATCAAATCAACTGGGCATCCCTATATTCTGAAAATTCAAATACTGTATTACAATTCCTAATCAACACAATCTGACGACTGGATAACTTCTTTTCCCTATTGTAAAAGAAGGAGTTACCATGACCCTAGGTAACCCCAGAACTAATTAACAGAGAGGCTTCCAAAAAACTATGGAACAAGACTCATCGAATGACACAGACCACTGAGACTATTTAGAACTCAGAGTTTCAGAATAGCCACAAATTCAGGGGAAAAAAACACATAACAATAAAAAAAAGAAAACAAAAAAATCTTTTCTCTTTTCAAAGCACAACTGGCAAGCTATAAAGCAATTATAAAAATGAATTAGGCACTTCAATATCTAATTTCAATGACCATTCCTTTTGTAGAAATTATAAAAAACTTTATGACTGGCAAAATTCAGCACCTTTGCAACTCTTTTCAAAGCAATTAACTGCACATTGTCACCCTTTCTTACCTACATCCGCTAGCTAAATAATGTACCACCTTTTATTTTAGGTAAATTACAATGTAAGAAACTAAGCAACTTCTCTTACAACTAAACACTAGTTCAGGTACTACATTTTAGTCTCTTTTTTCCAATATTTCTGAAAGTGGTAGCACTTCTTCTAGCAAAACTCCTTGCACACATCTTCCAACAGCCAGCAAAGCCTACAGAGCCATCTCAAACTCATGCCCCTCAGGCAAAAATATTTGAGAAAATACTACATGGATTATCTGATGACATTATCAGCTATGGCCTAGGCAACTCTATACTTAGACAAAATCACCAAGAAAAATGGGTCAAAACATCGTACAATTGGATAATGATTATGCAGCAAAGGCCCTAAAAATATAGGCGCACGTGTTGGCCACTTGATTAATGTGCACCAGTTACACACAAGACTGGAGCGTTTTTCTTCTTCTTCTTTGGTCCTGACATCTTCACCACATTGAAGGAAGTTACCTCTTCCACTAAGAATCCAAAAAAGTGGTAACAAGGCATTGATCTTACTTTTTCTGATTTAAAAAATAAATGTGCATACTGTTACCATCATTTAACAGAAATCTATGTCACATTAAATCTGCATTTCTTATTAACAAGCATATTCTGAAATTAAAGATCATTTTATCAAACACTTAAAATTTACAACTATCCAAAGGTAATCCACGTTTTGATTTTTTGCACATATATTCACTCATGAGAACATATACAAGGGAGAGAGGGGAAAAGAGGTGGACTTGAAAGTGCAAAATAGTAACTCAAGTTTCACTTCCTTTGATAACAGGTCTAATAATTAACAGAGAGACATGTTAGAAATAGGCACATGCTAATTGGTGCATGAATACTCGCTAGTTAGCCAAATTATGTACAGTTAATTTTAGTAATTCAAAAATTTTATATTAATGATGGCACAGTGGTGCTAGAGGTTAACATTGTAACCTCACAGCCAGAGGTTCGCTGGTTTGATTCTTGGCTGGTGTACCTTCTGTGCGGAGTCTGCATGTCCTTCCTGTGTTTGTGTGGGTTTCCTCCAGGTGCTCCAGTTTTATCCCACGTTACAAAGACATGCATTTGCAGTATTTCTCTCTGGGCCTCTGCTGAAAATTGGTTCATTCCAAGTCGGACTTTCCTGGTAAACAAATGTTAAATAAATAAAATTGCCCTTGTGACATTTATCTCTGTACAGTTTTGAAAACAGGAGAAATGACAGTCCCCGGGATTCATGAAGCTTGCGCCAGGTGCAGGCATAGCGTTGGCGATCTAACACCAAATAGGGCCGCCGAGCGATTCAAGTATGAGGTGTTTCCATGTGCACTACCTGCATATGCCACGCCCGCACAGCTCCTGGTGTATGTATGCTAATCACTCCATGTGCAGCAGCGTAGCATGCAAATGAAGGTATATAGCAATTCAGGAAGCGGCACAGGCGTAGTGTAAGCATGCAGAAATGTAAACCGAAAAAAAAAAAACAGTTTACATTTTTCAAACATAAAATTGGAGCCATGACAGCGGACCAAACGCACGTATTATACTGTTAATATATGCCAGTGGCTAAATATATAGCCAGTGGCATAAAACAACATGCACAAAATAAGAAAAAGAGCATTTAATACTATGGCCACACTAACGTGAAGTTAAAGCGCAGGGCATCGGTGCGCAAAGGGGATGGCAAGGAATATACTAAAATATCAATTAAAACTGCAATGAAACACATATCACAATTTCCCCATAATAGTCAATGGCAGGCATGCTACACCATACTCATGGCGCAAGGGTTACTAAGGGACAGTGACAGTGTTATGCGCAGTAGCTAGGAATTAGTAGGCAATGCCATGCAAATGAGAGGAGTAATACTGAATCGCAGATTTCTCGTAGCATTATAACACCGAGGTGAGCCCTTGAGATAAAAATGACATCAAGAGAGGGGTGTGTCGCCATTGCTGTAAGCACATTGGAGCATTGCTAACCTGGTTTGCCTGTTGCTAAGCAAAGCTGCAGGATAGGGGTGTGTTGAAGTAGCCATAGTTTGGCTTAGCTGAGAGCGCATGAGGTAACTGAATGCGCATGTGAACGTGGATGAAAACGCGCTGTAAATCCGGTAAACGGCTGTGCGTGGCGCGCACCAGAGCGGAAACAGGAAGGATACGAGAAAAAGATAAGGAAATGCTGCAGCATGGAAATAGGAGTACAAATGAGTAATTAACACCTAGGAACCCAGTGGGCCATTGACAACAGCTAACAAGGCTGCTAGCAGCTACCTGCAAAACAGGAAAGGGGAGGTGTCGTACTGCAAAGAAAACAGAACTGTCACAGCAGAACAAAGCAAAATTGCAGTAGATCAGCTACAAAACACATTTCGCACACATTCCTGGGTAGGGAAAGTACAAAACAAGAAAGCCGGCAGCTGGATGCATGCCTGTCAATGGGAGGGGATTCGGGTTGAAAAGTGAAATAAAGGGCAACATATAAATCACGGCAGCAAGCATAATTTAACACCAAAGGCCTCACAATAGCAGTACTCACTGTAAAACCCATAATTAAGATACCCTGCAGCTGGAATTGCACATACACACCCAATGACATCAGCAGCTTCCAAAGCACAATAGTATAAAGTGTGAAAGCACCTCACACACACTTGTGTATTCCCAAACACTCTGCACCATCGGTGTAAACAGACAGGGCACTTTTAAAATGTACATGTTAGGGGCTGCCATAGCTTTGATTCATCAGCATGTGTTGGAGACTGAAGGTGGTGTGGAGGATGATGCTGGCAACCACCTGAGGCACAGGAAGAGGAGAAGAGTGTTCAGACCAAGGGTAACCTACCAGGGGCTAAATGATCTGGAGATAGTAGAGCGTTACAGGGTGGACAGGGACACCATACAGCAAATTGTTCAGCTGTGCCGGCCACGCCTCAGAGTGAGTAATAACAGAGGGGAACCCATCCCAGTGGACACAAAGATATGCATAAGCTTGAGAATACTAGCCACAGGTCCCTTCCAAAGGCCAACTGGAGATATCCTGGGCGTCTCACAGGCATCAGCATCCAGGGTACTCCACCAGTTCCTGGATGCCATGTTACCACATGCCAATGAGCACATATACTTCCCCTGAATGCAGGAGGAGTTGGCCAGCAATATGCATCTCTTCCACTGTGTGGCAGAATACCCGGAGGTACTGGGTGCAATAGACTGCATGCACATACACATCAAGTCACCACCCAGTGAGCAGGGTAGGCGCTACATAAACCGCAAGGGATACCCCTCCATCAACTGCCAGGTCGTGTTCAATGCCCAGGGCATTAGCATGGATGTGTGTGCTGGCAGCCCTGGAAGCTATCACAATTCCCACATCTGGCATGCCTCACAGCTGTATCAGGTATTTGCCAAGGGGGACATACCATATGGCCACCTGGTGGGGGATGCTGGCCATGCACTGAAACCGTCGATGATGACTCCCATCAGAAATGCACACACACCCATGCAAGAACTCCCTAATGAGGCACACGCACAAACCATAATCATCATAGAGCATGTGTTTGGGATGCTGAAATCACGGTTTTGTTTCTTGGCCATATCTGGTGGAGCCTTGCAGTACTCTCCAGGCACGTGTGCCCACATCTTCATAGTATGTGCCATGCTACACAATATGATCCTGCGGAAACAGCTACAGCAGGGACATAATGGTGAAGGCCCTCACAGCCCACCACCATTGCCAAGGGCCCCACAGGCACAGAGGTACTCAGACCATGAACACCCTGAGCCAGCCCCAGTAGGCAGACGGAGGCATGCCCAGTATGCCCATGCCTTGGCAAAGAGTGAACGTATAGCACACACACTGACAGTGTAGGCACCTTAGGATTGACACCCTTCTCCACCTTCACACACAGTAAACATGGATGGCACACACACAAGACCACCTGTAAATTGTCATGTATAGGTGGTCCACTGTGTGTATCCTACAGTGGCAGCCCTCAACTATTGCACAAACAACCGCTAATGGCACAAGGTAAGTCAACACCTGAACAGTAAATTAAGCTATCAGCATGTGCTGATACTGTATGTATAGGTTCATAGGTACATAGGTAGGTATTTGGCTAACTGCCTGAGGCCAGTCATATGCCTAGCCGAAATGTGTCAGCTGTTGCCACCCCATTGATTAACTAACTGTCTCGCTGTGGAGCAGAGCCAATTACGGGATCCTGGGGTGTACCCACTGTTACCAACCAGTCTGCAAGGTGTCCCTGGAATGTTAGTGAGGGGCTCCATATAATGTAATCAGGGATGTAGTTCCAAAGCATGGGGAGTACCTGTGACAGGAATCTGTCACTCCAGCATCTTTCAGTTATGGTTGTGGCAAGGTTTAGCTCATTACAGTGTGTGGCTCACTGTGACATGGATTCCCATAGGTGGAGCATATCCATTAAGCCTGACTTGGACATGGCTTTGTTGGGCAGCAAAGATCATCTCTGAGTAAACGAGATGCCACTGAGTAATGCAAGAGTTCATGCAGTCTGGCAGCATAGGACACGTCTGAGGCCAGTAATGCTCTTGGCGAGGTATGTTCGTGGACCCGCCAGCTGTTGGATGTGTCTTCTGAGGTACATCACAAATGGGTTATCATACTCGAGGATGGGATTGATGAGTGATGAGTAAAGGGGCACAATAACCTCAGTATGTCTGGATGCAAACCCTTATTAATCAGATGGCCTACATAGACGGATGGCCTAATTACTGTGGAGATATGATTGTCAAAGGAGAGTTCACTCTCTAATGTAGTCCCCACATACCCATTACCTTGTCTGTATTAAAGTGGCTGCCACTCATGTGTTACTAGGTGGGTTTTTAGTTTTCCCAACATGGAATGACCATGCAGTTTGCGGCCTTCAGCTGGAGGCCATGACTGTGACATCCTGTGTTGGTCTATGTGAGGCCCCTTGAAGGATGTCTGTGACAGCTGGACTGTCAATTATGGCCCCCAGTTTGCAGTAATCGACAAACACAGTCTGCTGTAGTCCACCTGTGTTTGCCTGTACTTCTGAGAAGTATATGGCAAACAGTAGGGGTCCCAGGACTGAGTCCTGTGGGACACCAGTTGTGACTGGTTAAGAGTTGGACCTGGAGGCTGCTAGGCTTACCATGTGGGTTCTGTGTGTAAGCCTGTTGGCAACCCAACCTGTGATGTATGGGTGTATGTACTGGCTGGTGAGTTAATAAACAATACCTGAGTGGGGAATGGTGGCATAATCCTTAGTGAGGTCCAGGTATTATGTGTGAACTACCACACCCCACACCTAAAGTCTAGGTGACTGTAAGATGTCAAACAGGTCCAGTTGGCATGATCTGCACTCATCAAGCAGACCTGGGTTGGGTCGAGTGTCTGGAGGTTCCCAATGTCTCTGTTAATGAGTTCCACGATGATGTGCTTTATAGCCTTACAGACCAGGCTAGTCAGGCTTATGGCAATAGTTCCCAGGGTCCGTTTTGGTGCCACCTTTGTGAAGTGGGATCACTGTGGGTATGTAGCCTGTAGAGAGTCTGTGTTTGAACAGTGTGTTCTGGTGAGGGGTTAGTTCATTTGGAGCTCATGTAAGACACAGCCTGGGACACTGTCCGGTCCCATTGAGGCTGTATACGTGGCTTTTGATAGGGCTGTTTTATCCTGTGTGTCAGTGGTTGCTGGGGCCATACATTCTTCTGGTATGGTTAAGGGCCATTTAGGGGTTTAGAGGGGTGTGAAGTTTGCACTGAACATGTCTGCTAAAATGCTGGCAATATCAGTTGGTTCAGTGTATTTTGTGCCAGTCTGCACCAACCCTGAGCAGATCTGAGAGTTCCCACTTAGGCTCTTGACATAGCTAAAGAACACTTTGTGGTTGTCTGTAGGGTCCTTGGGAAATTGCCTTTTGAAGCTAGCCTTGGATGATTTCATAAGGGATCGTAGTTTCATGCTGATACTGGTCAGGGATGTCTGTCCTTCTAGGGATTTCACTCTTATCTGTACTTGTTACCTCCTACTATTGTAGAGCCTGTGTATGGCAGGGGTCCACCAGACCGGTTCCCTGTTCTTGGAGGAGTGAGTCTAGGTTAGACTTGGGATAGCACGATCCATGCATTCCTGCAGATGATCATAGAGTGCCTTTGTATAGGTTTCAGCATCTTGGACAGCATTGTCCATTGGCTTGGGGGCTGTGAACTGTTCCACCTCGGGCATAAGCAACGTGAAGTCTGCATTGGAAAAGATTTCCACTGTGGTTTCCTTGTTTGGGGTTGTGGGTGGAATATGAATATCCAGAGTGATTAGTCTATGGTCTGATCTAACCAGCGAGGGGTTGATGTCGGGTGTGGATCACTGGTCGCCCATGTTGGTGATGACCTTGTCCAATATGTTGTTCCCTCTGGTGGGGATGTAAATCAGTTGTTCCAGGGCGTTTGAGTCGAGAAATTCTAGGAAGCGCTGGGCAAGGGAATTTAGTACCCGAGTAGTTCTCCCAGTTAATGTCTGGGTAGTTGACATCACCCAGTATTAGGGTGTTTGGTAGGACCCGCATATTTCCCAGTGTCTCCGGAGATGCGGCATGTGGGTCCTGGGCATGGTGGGTGATCTGTAGCAAGCTACAATTTGGATTGCAGTGTTGCCCATTGTCAGTTACACTTGGATGATTTCTGATGCATCGTGCTGCACCACTAACCTGGAGGTGTGAGTATCCTTGATGAATATGGATACACCCCCACCTTTTGTGTTCCGGTCTGGGTTCTGTGGCCGAAAGGTGTGGTATGAATTATAGCCTGGTGGTGCTGGGGTGTTCTCTGGAGCCTTAAACTGGGTGTCTGTTACTGCACAGATATCGATTTTCTCCATATTGGGGAGTGCCTCAAGTGTGTGCAATGTGAGGTTTAGACATCCGGCGTTGAGTAGAACTACCCTCAGTTTCTGGTTATATGTGCTATGTACAGTGGTGGGTTTGTCTTATGAGCCTTGCCTAAAAGTCCACCTTGCCTAATATCCACCTCTCTACTATTGTTTGCAATCAATGACAGCTGTGCATGTGTACATGTTCTGCAAATGTGTACTGACCCTTGTTACAGGGCTGTGCCAAATGGCTATGTGCACACCTACATAGAGTGGATATTGACAGTAGAGACACACTGGTTGAATGTGTAGATTTGTGTAGCCTAACCTCTCATTGCCAGACTAACAGCTGCTTGGAAATATGTTGACAGTACTGGTAATGAAACCAGGAGAATATCATCTCTAACTCCAGTGTGACATCAGCAGTAGCTGTGTAGGATGTAGGAAACTGCTGCCCATGTGTAATAGCAGTCTCATAGATGATGGTGTACACTATCTGATTATATCCTGATCATGTTGATAGTGGCAGCAGAGTCTATTGATATATGACTCTGTGTGGGGAGTGGGTGTCTGTGCCCAACAGAGTTCATGGTTCTGCTGGGTATGTGAGTTTATACCCAGACAAGGATACAGCCCTGTTCACACTTGCATCATCTGTAATCAACTATCAGGATGTGTTGTGGCCCTCAGAGGGGGATTGCTACTAAAGGTAGCTACAATGTTCCTGTAATAGCTAGTGTTGCCACGTCCATAACTCAAATATGTACATGTGAGCATCACTGTCTAAAACATCTTCATAAGCAGTAAGTATACTAAATACAGTACATGGTACTTGTAGTACTGAATGCTCATACAGGCATGTCCACTACTCAGCTACTGGTGTTTACTAATGTCAGCTTTGTGTATGTGGCCATCCTGGGGGAATGCATTCTCTATGCCATGTACATGCCAAATCCGCCTAACGCCCCACCCCACACATTGTCTGGGAAGCAGCTACAGGGGTGATCCTGGAGGCAGTCCATACTACATCCATGACTGGACTAGACAGTCAAGAGGTGTAGGTTAACACATGCATCTCAACACCACAACCAACACATACCCTTACCAGAACACAGTAAGGACACACACACATTCCACCAGATATCACACACATCCACAGAGGCCTCTAAGTATCTGGCCAAGCAAGAGGCCTCCCAAGGTGGAATACACAGAGAACAGAATACAAAGACTGTACAAAATAGTTCGCATAATTCTGTCACACCTCAGAACACGTGGCCGGAATCATGGCCAACAGTACTCATTTGTGAACGCAAACCCTAGCACTATGTTACACACCAAGCTATATGATGGCAAACATACTGTCAACTGCCTGTCTGCCATGACTAGCCACATACCCATACACTCCGACCACCTTTAGAACTATACACATGTCTCTAGCATATGCTATGTTGTTGTGCAGGACCTGTGATGCAGTAGCCTGGATTGCATGGAAACACATGTAGGAACTGTCAGGTCATGTAGCCCATGCAGGTATGTCCCATGGCCTGGGTAGCATTCTGCCAGTGGCCAGAATGATGCAGCAGTACAGGGACAAGGATTGTATTCCACAATCATGACATTTGCTGGTGTAATTCAAAGAGTATCCAGCATCTCTCTGCCTGGGATAACATGGTTAATAGACCATGATGCTTTGCCAGACAGGGTCTGCACCTGTCACCCCTTAGAATCTGGATACCGGCAGCAGCCCATGTGTCCCCTATAGTGCCCTCATCATGTTAGGTTCAAGTGAAAGTCCACTGGTGCAACAGAGACAGCCAAGAAATAAACTGTGGGTCTTGCTACTCAATGATACAAATCAGGTACTCAATATGGACTCACGGCAATCTGAAACATGGAGAATATAACTGTGCAGTGATTGAGATACGGTTCAATGCTTTGTAGAGCACCCCTGCATGACCATGTTATAACACATACCTCACCTCTTGGCCAACATCCTTTATTGGAACACATGGGCCACAGGTGTGTCCAACTTCTTGAGAGATATGTACACCCCCACGCAAGTTGCACTTGCACAACATAAGATGCATTATGCTGAGCAACCACCTTTGTGCCAAAGTGTAATCCAAATTGCACCTTGTGACAGATCATCCACCATGCCTCAGAAATCATAACTGTCATTGTGCTGTAATGGGGAATACCGGTTGTGAGACAGGTCACCATAATCATGGCCACTCAGCTATCCCATTATGAACTGGGAAGACTCATCATGTACCAACACATGTGCTCAATGCATGTTGGATGTCATCAACACCAATGACCTGGATCACCATAGTCACACCAACAGGGCTAACAGTATGCCACACATGGTCAGTCTTCAAAGCCAATGTTATGCTCCTTAAGAGCAAAGTGGTGACTGTCATGGCACCCATGCAAATGTACAATGCATGTGCAAATGCTGGGTCCTACACAAATGCACTTTAGGCACTCACATATGTGCAGTGATTGTGCCATTGAAACAGAAACATGATTCAAACAAACACAACCATGAAGGCAAACCGGTGGTACCCTGTCTTAAACTGTACCACAGAAGGTAGTAACTGCTGCAAGGTCAACACACATGAGTGGAAGTTTATCCATGGTCAGCCTCAGTAAGATGCAGATACACCATATAATGCCACACAATGCTACTGTGAAACTACTCATCCACATATTATGAGGCCAAACACAGAGGATTCCATAGCTGTGTCATGAAACATAATGGCAACAACAAGACCTGCTGTGCTTCACAGCACAATGGCATGATAGGTACTGAACCTACAGAAATAGCACCTGTTCAGCCAGATAGGGTCTTGGATAACATAAACACACTGTCCCCCCAACAGGTACACATTCATATATCCATGTACACTACAGAGTCCCTGTAATAACAACTATGCAGGTACAAGCTGCACTCTCTAATGCCATACATACAGGCTGCATGGGACCTGTCCACATTCCAGGTTATATCCTACACAAATGTCAAAACAATCTGCTCCCCACATAAACATCTTGCACAATCATGGCTGCATGTCAGGCTGTGTACACACTCAATGGTGCACAGCAACAGTCATCTGTTAATGCTGTCAATATCCGAGGGACCCTGGTATGTGTACAGCTGACCTGATTATAAACAGTGGTATCATAGCATTGCATAACACATAATGTAACTGTGTCAGTACATGGGTACTCTGCACAGTTGTTGTAGGGCTAGGTACAGTCCACCAGTCAAAGGTTACTTGGTGTTGATCCATTACATGTCATACCACATGCATGGATGTGTGTTGGTGGTCTAAGGACATGGTGGTGTCTGATAATTACATCCTAAAATGCAGCTTTTGACACTGTGACCTGCACCTGACTCATCTCTGATGATATATGTTGGAGTACTGGTCTGTACATGTGAATAGCCGTTATGAATGTGGGGACACCACCACCTAGAGTGGTCCATACCAGTGTTATGGCCCACATGTCTGGTTCTGAGTTATATGGTGGTAGTGCTATTGTGCACACACAACAGAGCCATCAGCCAGGTGTTCCTCACTGCACAGATGTCAGTATTCCCCATTGTAGGTTTAACAGTGAGCAGCTGTCATTACGACATCAACACATCTAGCACTGGTTAGCATAAGCATACAATGCAATTGTCTTCTAGGTGTCAGGGTGTTATCCTGTGTTTAGGTCATTTGCCTTGGAATGGCACTATATGGGCAAATGCGAATGAGGTATTATCAACACTCCCTTGAATCATGGATGCATGTGATCTGTGACAAAGGCTTGTCCTCTGTCAGTCATGTCGTCCCAGACTGGCAGACACTGGACAACCTTGCAATTACAGCAGGACATTGGCTCATTGTGTTGGTCAAACAGTTGCCATTCATAGCATGAAATCACTTTGAGTGGCAGTATTGTGCTTGTTATAGACTGATACATCTAAGGTGTCGGACAGCAGCAAGTGTTGTGTAGATGACCAGAGTCAGATACATGTAGTGCAGCATTCCTGCTAACAGTGACAACTACTAACACCGGAGACCATTACATGTTCTGTACATCTAACTGTATGAGCATGGCCTCTGTAGCCTTCCGTGTTCAGAATCAGAGAGCATCCTAAACAGCCCTGTGCTACTAAGTGTATGAGCATGCCCAGTATAACCCTGTGTATTTGGACTCATAGTGCATTCCAAACAGACCTGTGCTACTGTGTGTGAGCATGCCCACTGACACCTTGTGTAAGTTATGTGCTACTATGTGTATGAGCATGACGAGTGTAACCCTGTATAGTGATAGTAGTCGTCCATTCCACAGAAGGGCATACTCCTGTTTGGGATGGACTCCTACGGTAAACACACAAGTTCACAGCTATGTACATCATAACTGTCAGCATCCCTGTTGATGTCTGCAATCCTAGAAGGTCATGATGACTGCCTTGGAATGTGTAATCTCTGTGGCGCAACTCATAACTGCGTAGTACTGTAATAGTGATCTGTAGATAGGCAGGTGTTCTGATCCCATACTGGTGTGTGTGTGTGTGTGTGTGTGTGTGTGTGTGTGTGTGTGTGTCTGTCTGCCGGTGGACAGAACAATCTTTTTAAGAGCACTCACACTCTGTACAATTCCTATACTCAGCTTTGGCAAGGCTGATGATGTCACCCACCTAGGAATACTCCTCTGGGATTGCTATGACCCAGTAATCTTGATAGCGCATTTTGTAACTGCGTAATTCTGTAGTGTGATAAAGTAGGTCGGTGTTCTAATCCCAAACATGCCAAGTGTGTGTGTGTGTGTGTCCGTCTACTGGTGGACAGAACAATGCTTTTTAGAGCACTCACACTCTGTACAATTCCTATACTCAGCTTTGGCAAGGCTGATGATGTCACCCACCTAGGAATACTACTCTGGGATTGCTGTGATCCAGTAATCTTGATAGCGCATTCTGTAACTGCATAATGCTGTAGTGTGATAAAGTAGTTAGGTCAGTGTTCTAATCCCAGACATGCCAAGAGTGTGTGTGTGTCTGTCTGCCGGTGGACAGAACAATGCTTTTTAGAGCACTCACACTCTGTACGATTCCTATACACAGCTTTGGCAAGGCTGATGATGTCACCCACCTAGGAATACTCCTCTGGGATTGCTGTGACCCAGTAGTCTCAATAGCACATTCTGTAACTGCGTAATGCTGTAGTGTGATAAAGTAGTCAGGTAGGTGTTCTATTCCAATGCATAGCAGGTGTGTGTGTTTGTCAGTCATATCCTATGTGTTGGTGGCTGTGAGTGGCTAACCACTGGATGTGTTGAGGAGCGTGTTTTGTTGTTTCCCTATATAGTGGTCATAAATGTCACAATCAGCCAAGAGACTGGGTTGGCAAGACATGCCCATACATTTGGCAATAGGCCTGGTGAGTAATGTCAGCAACCATAATATTACCCTGAATACAGTCTGAACTTGTGTGTCGCACAGAAACACACTTGCCTTGGGATTAACACCAGTACATAATACAGGAATCGCTGGTGGTTTCCCTTTCATTCTTGTCTAATGCTTTGGTGTCACAAGGTTTGTTCTTGAGATATATATTTTATATCTATGTATGTGTATGTATGTATATATATATATATATATATATATATATATATATATATATATATATATATATATATATATATGTATATATAGACATTAACACACATATATCTACGTGATGGAATACATGTCCTATACTGTTGAATGCCTGTGCTGGATGACATGTATGTAAATCTGCCATGGCCTAGTGGTAAAGCACATCATCTATGGTGTGCAGGGTCCTGGTTTCGAACCTTCCAAAGGCTGGTTGTTTTGTTGCTGGGCAGAACAAGGGCTGTTGAATACGGTGTGAGTAAGGTGCTTTTAAGCAGTTGTGTGTGGGTCTGCGCAACGGTAAGCAGCGGTTAGTTTTGGGGAGGCCCAGTATGGTTCATGTAACTATGCATTAGCAGGCAATACTATGCAAATGAGGTAAAGGATAGTGAATCCCGGTTATCCCCAGGTTGTGAAGCAGGTCCCAAGAGTGTATGTGTTAGATAGCTGGGTGCAGGACTTGGATATAGGTGACATCATGGGGGGGTGTCAGGCATACTGTACGTAGATTGGAGCCCTGTGGCTCAGGATTGCTCCTAGCTTAGCACGGCTAAGCTAGGGGTGTGTCTGTACCTGCCTAGTGCAATTGGGAGGGGCAACAGCAGTAGGAGAGTAATCAAGGTGAACTTGCTGAGCTGACAGGTGATATGTATCAGAATCAGTCAATTACAGGGGCAGCAGACCAGCCCAACCCAGAACACTACTATAAACTAAGCAAACACCTTCCCCTCTGGTTTTTCCACACTCCACACCACCGGTGTATACATGCGGGGAAATTTCAACAAACAAACCTACGAAATGAGAAGGGCTGCAGAAGGCAACATTGACCAACATGTGCAAGAGGCTGAGGGTGGTGAAGATGTGAATGCTTCCAAACAACCCTCATTGAGGAGACAGAGAAGAGTGTACAGACTCAGGGTAACCTACCATGGGCTAAATGAGCTGGAGATAGTGGAGCACTACAGGGTGGACAGAGACTTCCTACAGCAGATTGTTGAGCTGTGCCGGCTACACCTGACACATCAAACAGGCCGAGGGAAGCCCATCCCAGTGGATACCAAGGTATGTGTAGGCCTAGGTATAGCAGACACAGGTACCTCCCAAAGCACAACTGGGTATATCATGGGGATTTCACAGGCATCAGCATCCAGGGTATTCTACCAGTTCCTGGATGCCATGGCAACACATCCAGGGTATTCTACCAGTTCCTGGATGCCATGGCAACACATCCAGAGTATTCTACCAGTTCCTGGATGCCATAGCAACACATCCAGAGGATTCTACCAGTTCCTTGATGCCATGTCAGCACATGGCAGTGAGCACGTATATTTCCTCAACACCCGTGAGGTGTTGACCAGCAATATGTGTCTCTTCCACCAAATAACAGACTACCCTGGGCTAGTGGGTGCTATAGCCTGCACGCATGTATGTATCAAAGCACCACCCGGTGAACAGAGTAGGGCCTACATCAACTGCAGTGGCATCCGCTCCATCAACTGCCAGGTCATATGTGATGCCCAGGGCATTATAATGAATGTGTGTGCTGGCTGCCCTGGAAGCTATGACGATTCAGAAATATGGCATCTGACGCAGCTGTACCACAGCTTTGCCAATACGGACATCCCCTATGGTCATCTAGTGGGGATTCTGGGTACCCACTGGAGCCATGGCTGATGACACCCATCAGAAATGCACACACACCTGAACAACAATGCCATAATGAGGCACACACACAGGCCAGACATATAATAGAGCGTGTGTTTGGGATGCTCAGGTCACAATTCCGGTGTCTGGACACATCCGGTGGAGCCTTGCGGTATTCACCAGCTACATGCACCCAAATTGTTATGGTATGTGCTATGCTACACAATATGATCCTGTGGAAACAGCTGCAGCAGGAACAGCATGGGGCAGGGCCACACAGCCCCCCACCAATACCAAGGCCTGTACAGGCACAGAGTGACTCAGAGGAGGAACAACCTGAGCCTGGCCCAGTAGGTGGAAGGAGGCGTGCCCAGTATGACCTGGCCTTGGCAAAGAGGACCCAGGGAATGTCACCCTCTCTGACTCGCACAGACAGTAAAAGGGATGCCAAACATGACACTACCTGTGATCAGCCATGTATAGGAAGTGTACTATGTGCATCTGACATAGGCAGCCCTCCAGCACCATCCTCAAGTCTGGCACACCCTCAAGGTAAGTCAATCATCCTGCCAATTGCCAAATGTAGTAGAATGTGTTGGTACCTGTAGCTATGGTATGGATATGAGCACGCAAGGGAATTGGGTGGTCGAATGTTAAGGCAGCAGACAGTAGACACCCATAGTGGTACCATGACATCTGTAACACATACAGGAGTCACCATAGTAGCCAGTACTACACAGGATGACAAAACCCACTGTGGGTAATGGGCTGAGCATCATGTGTGTCCATACAGCCCACACAAGTGTCAACCAGCTGGACAGGTGTAGACCGACACAAACAAATGCTGTACTATGGCCTCTGAATGTGCCCTATGGGTAACCCCTCCCACAGACCCACACAGACAGACTACAGCAGCCCAGGAAGTTGGATGTAGGTTGTGAAGGTTAGGAAGTCAGAAAATAATATGTTGGTAATTAAAGCTAAGATCTGTAGTACACTGGTATGCCTCTAGCCAGCGCAATAGGTAGGTCTACACACTGAAATGGAGTGCCTGACATACCAGTACAGTACTAGAAAATGTGTACAAGTGTCAGGTGTGCCCCCCATCCAATGTACACATATAGCAATAGTCAGGTGTGCCCCCCTGCTCCTGTGTAGGAATGTAAATACAGTCAGGTGCCCCCCCGCTATGCAGAAATGTATCAACAGTCAATGCCACATGACCGATGGATACCCTGCAGACACAGCATGCTCCCTGTCCGTGTACAACACAAAGGTCAACACCACAGTACAGACTACCTGGGCATGTAACACATGCGATACAGATGGACATACTGGGCATGCTCACACACTTGAAGGTATGAAGGCAATGTCAGTCGACAACATATTGAATGGTCATACTGGGCATGCTCACACACCTAAACACATGAAGGTCATGTCTGCAAACACCAGTGGTTCGGACATATCTGCTGCTCGCAGTTCTTAGTGCAGACACATGTCAATATGCACCACGCCTGCTTTGCGCACACAGTGGATTGGAATACAGGCATATATGTAAGGACAGCACACTATAATATGTCAAAGGTAGACGGACATAAATGTGTGGAAGAGGGTGACCATGACAAGGAGCCATCCGGGCTTGTCCCATCCAGCACAAACATAGGGCCCCAAAAACATGAGGTGCAGATGTCATTCACTGCAGATACTAGCCACCCTTATCTGTCAGCATGTCAGACTATGTGGTGCACGTGCCAGCTGTGCAACATGACTGTACAGGGAAGTAGTCATCTAGTAGCTGTATACACGTACCTGTGGCATATGGCCCCATGTGTGCCCACATGTGGCATGTCAACCCCCACATGACTGGGTTATGGCCCATGCACACCCTGCCCTCCCCATAGCGGTATTATGACAAGCCTGATGAGGTCATCCATTGTGAAATATACCTTTGGGAGAGCTGTAGCTCAGTAATCTCCATGGCGCGTCCCATAACTGCATACTGCTGTAGTGTTAAACTAGTTGGGTAGTAGTTCTAACTCCAGACTTGCCAATTGTGTGTGTGAATGTGTGTGCGTCTGTCAGTTTCAGACTGTGTAGAGAGAAATGGTTTATAGCTACCCACAGATTGTACAAATCATATACTCACATTTGGCAATCCTGCTGATGTCACACACCTAGAAATACACCTCTAGGACTGCTGTAATCTGTTATTCTCCATAGCGCATGCCATAAATACATATTGCTACAGTGTGATCCACTAGATAGGTAGGGGTTTGAATCCTGGACATGGCAGGTGTGTTTGTGTGACTGTCCAAGCCTGTGTGGGAGTGGCTGTGAGTGTCTAACCACTGGACATGTTGGGTAATGGATTTTGTAGTTTGCCTATATGGTGTCCATCTTATGACACAATGCCCACCTCACGAGGCGTACAGGTTTCAGTCAGCCATGGGAATGTGTTGGCAAGCCATACCCCTACTCCTGGCAAAAGACCTGGTGAACAAAGTATGCAACCCTAATATTACCCGGTATATGTTCTGAACCCATGTGTCATACACAAACACACTTGCCTAGGATATCCTGCTATGTTGCTAGTACCATGCATATTGATGACAGACAGTAGGCATGGTGTGATTGCAGTGGGCTGCAGAGGACATGGCACCCTGTACAGTGGTACAATAGGCACATACTTGCAAACAATGTGCCTTCACTAAGTTCCCCACTGGATGCCTGAAACATATGTGGTGTGATCTACAGAAGCCACACAATGGCATTCACATGTGCTCTGTATGGACCGATACCACTTACACCAGGGAATACCTGTATCATGCTATCAATGCAGGTGCAGGGTCGACCTGCTGACTATAAGCAGGTTTTGCCACACCAGGCCAGTATTGGCATATCAGGGGATAGCAGTCTGTGTACACATGTGCCTGCCATACCAGGTACACCTGTACATGTCATTGTACAGTACTGTCCCAGGCAATGTCCATGTCAAGGACTATCAAACACAGACATGGCATGCATTGCAAAGCTATGGCCATACACAATGGTAACCAGGATGTCAGGGCAGATCATCCAGTACCCATCTGTGTGGGACATTGCAGACACTACACCCCTGTACCACACTGCACACCATTGTCAGGTGGCACCATGCCAAGGAGTACACCTCACCCAGCCTTGTACAGCCATCTTGCACAGCCAACCACTACACAGCCATGAAGCAATGCATACATGCATGTCAGTACTGGCACCTTGTGTCTGCGTGTGGGTTATGATGCTCCCAATCACAGTCACTCCCAGTATAACCCCCATTGGCATACCAACAGATGTCAAATGCATTCACATGCCCTAGCCCAAAGAACCTCCAGATATCCCCTGTGGTGCATGTAGTACCTGTGCATTACTGCAGTGTGGCAAACTAAGTAGTTAGGGAGTGTATTTGAGGCCCTGGCAAAGAGTATCAATGTGAGTCCATTAGAGAGTGTGGTTGTGATGACAACGGCATCTGTTCATGTGGACCACCATGTGTGCTACACTCTAATGTATGCCTACTATATCCCTGTTGCACATGTCGCTCACTAACACATATATATGTTCTTACAGCACAGCTACATGTCGGCTTTATGGCACATGTAGTAACTGCATGCACTTGTAATAGTAATGACTAGTCAGTTAGGGGTTTGACCCCTGTACTGCTAAGTGTGTGACAGATGATGTTTAGGTTATAGTCTCCAAGCCCTTCTCTGATGTACTTTGGCTGTCCATTCCACACACTCTCTGGTGAATGTGGAGGTGTACACCTGCTCAGCAGCAGCATGCATATTGTAAGTGATGGGTATGAGCAGTTGATGGCCTCTGCACCTATTGCAGTCCTCCTCTAGCTGATTGCATGTGGAACAGCTGTGATGATGTTCCCATAGCCATTTGCATGATAAACACAGTACAATATCTATGAACATCATGTTGGTGTTTAGCCATGACAGTTGCTGTGAGTGGTACCTGGATGTGGTGTTTTGAAATGGCATCACAGATGATATCTGGATGTTCTTCAAATATCATACACAGTGGGAAATAGCCTAAAGACAGGAGGATGATGTGCCAGACATGACTACAGCATGTAAGTGTAGCTGTGCTTCATTGAGACTACTGCCTGTTTAACATATTGTGTGTGGTAATGGCTATTCTGCATGTTCTATAACAGACATGACAGTGCTCTGTTCGTGAGGGACCCCCATCTGTAGGGCCATCTGTGGACTGTTCAGTGTGTGGAACCATTTGTTTCCTGTGTTACACACTGAACACACATCTGTGCACAGCAGGAGCATAGTGTGAGGATTGCTGCCAGTACATGGTGATAGGGATGTGTTACTGCCATCGCATCCCTGACTGGACATATGTCACATGGTACAGTGGCATGACAGACACTGTCTGGGGTTCTCAGTGGAAAGCCAATAATTGGCCACTGTTTATAGCTGCAGTCACACGTCTTCTACACTTTGTACAGATGTCATGCAGTATATATGCATGTGTTGTGCTCCCTCTGCAAATGTATACCTTCTGTTGTGTTGGGTTGATGGTCATATCTATGCATACTGTTGTTAGTAATCCTGAATGCTGTTGTCTATTACTAAGCCATATCTGTGTTTAAACTGCAACACCATAGGCTGTATGGGTTTGGAGGTCCCAGCAGAACCTCCTGTCTCACTTCAGCTGGCACTGGGCACCAGCACATCAGGGGCCCAGCCTTGGACCTCAACCTCTGTTGGCTCTGCACCACCTTCTGGTGGTACTGCCACTGAGGATGGGTCTTGTCCCCCCTGGGAGCAGGGCCAGACAGGAACATGTCCGCTGTCATACTGTTCCGGACGTGGTGCGTTGGGGGCTCAGTAAGGGATTCCGAGGCCAGATACACCAGCTCAAGGGCGGAGTGTCTCATTTACAGGGTGAGGCTGCCCCTACTGGACAGCCCACAGCACTGCCTCCTTTTCAGCTGTTTTGGTGCAGTGGTGGCTGCCCATGACTGGGGACCTCCATCCCACTGTTCCCATGGGCTTGTGAATGCTGAACACCCCTCCCCGTCCGAGGTGTATCCCCCCACATGTGTCATATACCAACCCTGTATGCTGTCTTGTCTGTGATCCTACCCTACCTATCCTCCACGAGCATACCTACTCTCCTTCCCCCGCATCCCACTCTCACCCTACGGAAACATAGGGCCATTAGGTTCCTAGGAAAACATTTTCCCCATACATAGCTGTCCATTTCACACACGTGTCCACTGGACACATGTAACCCTTTTAATATGCATCACAACACACTCCAGTTATCCTCTCCCCTGTCTCTCAGGCACACGATCCTTGTATGCACATCACTCCTAAATGTTCCAGGTACACGTGATGTGGATGACCCCATTGTACACACAACGCTAACGGTCCCTCTATGGTTACCCCATTTACCTTTATCATGATGATGATGTTGCACACAGCAGCTTGCAAGAGTACTGTTTTCACATAATGATTGGACAGGAACCGTTGCATTAATGTACATTACATGCACAGAGTGATGTATATGGCCACTGTACAACTGTTTGCATGTATGAATGACACATGTCTGTCTGAGGGAGTCTTGATATTACATAGGGCAACACCACTACATAATACAGGTGTAGCTGGTGTTTCCCTTTTCATTCGTTTGTAATGCTTTGTTGTCACATGGTATGTTCCTGATATATCTCTATATATGTATGTACCTATATGCTGGACATAAACACACACACATACATCTACATGATGGAATACATTTCCTATACTGTTGAATGGCTGCACTGGATGATATGTCTTTGATAAGGTCCGATGTCTGTATATCTGCCATGGCTTATTGGTAAATCACATTAGCTGTGTGTGCAGGGTTCTTGTTTGGAGCCTTGCAGAGGCCATTTATTTTGTTGCAGGGCAGAACAAGGCCATTGGATACGGAGGGATTAAGGCACAGTAAAGCAGTTGTGAGCGGGTGTGCATGGGTTTGCATGGTGTTATGCAATGCTAACCTCTGGTTACAGCTTCTTACACTCAGTTAGCCTCCACATTGCTTTACCAGTATAATATTCGCATACTGGCGGCCAAACAGGCATACACCCGCTTGCTCCCGCACTTGCAAATGCACTGACATTGGTGCTTGCATCTAACACTCACATCCCTGGGTTGGAGAGAGGGCCACAATATTACCTTGTGATGCCTATTACATCGGATTACATGCCTACAGTATCGGGAATGGCTGCCCATTAGGCGACGGCATGCCATTCGACTGTACGGAATCCGCGGCCTGTCCAGTGTTTTATTCATATTATTTGTATGTTCCTCTTACAATCTGCACCCGTCTGGCTGATACATGGGAACTGAGACTCTTCAATACAGACAAGTTATTGGGTTTTGGGACCCACATCCATCAGCCAAGTCATGCTACTGCATACCTATTATTCTATCATCTTTCTAAGGTAGCCAGTGAAATATGTGCTTTCTGTCCCTATCAGACCTCTCATACGATTGGGGAGAAATGAAGACTAAACCAGGGACATGGCATAACAACATCAGGGACACATTTAAATTATTGGTGCTATCAATCTGACACTTTGACAGACTCAGAGCATATGTATTCATACACATTGTCTGAGGTACATGTTGTTTATGACTCTTAATTGCTGTCGTTATTCATTACGTGTAGTCCACCACCTTTCCTCCTAATATCACTAGTTCTAGGAGAGTTTAGGTGGGACAGAGTTAGAATCTGAGTCGAAATCAGGGACGTCCCTGGTAATCGGGGACAGTTCAATGGTATGGTCCCTATGTGTTCCCCCAATGGTTTACGGCCTATCCAGTGGATGTGCTCTTAGGGGATGGGAGGTATGGCCATCAGCTATGCCCATATTGGAATATTACTTACATCCCCGGGGCAGTCCTAATACAGCTCTGCCAGCCAACACCTGCACGCCTAGGCCCATAATCGCATACCCATAGATCCCACACCTGCCACTCCTCTACAGCAGTCATCCTTACTGTGGGTGCAGGTGGGGTATAAACACACCACTACACACTGCCCACTCTCCCCATGTCGGGACACATGTCGTACGTTGTGTCGACCCATGGGTTATCAGGCTTGCACAACCTACTGGTCCATGTACATCTACAGCCTGGTTTGATAAATCATTACTGGGACTGGCTCCGATCATTAATTTCTGGTGTCCCACAAGGGACATCAATGTCTATGTTTCAAGTTTA